>NC_081410.1:568473564-568780195 GCF_030272615.1 Cryptomeria japonica
TCCAAAGGCATCCATCCACCATGTATAATTCAACAATATGCAACATTACAATACATCCATGAACACCTCTGAGCCACAAGCCCTCTACAAGTACTCCACGTTAAAAAAACATGTAACTACACATCCCATGCCATGCTTTAAATCCTCACAAATGTTACAAGAGATGCTCTCAACCCCTTAGCCAAAATAGGCAACCTTAGACAACTACCATTGTGGTTGACTTTATAGAAACAAGCTCCCACAAAACCACCAAATGACTTTACATGGTTTACCATGTGATTACAAACCATTTGTAGATGTTTTTGCCATTGATATATTTCTTTTGAGAGGTTCATTTTTCAGATTTCAGGTGGTTGTGTTCTTTCTATGAGCTTGTCGAGTGGTGTTTGTGTTCTATGTACTGCCACGTGTCTGGATGATTGTTTAGCGCGATTTCCCCCTGACAACGTCGTCTCTACCCTGTCTAACTATGCAGCCTATATGTCATTTTTATCTGCTACCTCACACATCTTTCAAAGTAATTGCAGTTTTGATTCTGTATAACTGCAGGAGTCTAAGAAACAACTTGCAACGTCTTCCTTCTGAAAGAAAACGTGTTGAGAGCCATGTGAGCTGAGTTGATTCAATGATTATCCTCTTTCAGTTGGAACGTTTTTTTTTCGGTTTGAACTTGTTTGGTGAACCTACGTGTAGAGTAATTGTATTCTATTTCAGCTACAAGGGAGCAAGTGAGTTTCTTTCTGTGTGTCCAATAAAAAATGTCTTATGTCGAATGCGTTTCATATTCCTAAAGGCATTTCTGCTCCTTCAATTACCATTTGTTCAGTGTTATGTCAGTCCCTATGGCATCTTGTACTGGGCATAAATGATTCAGTTAAAAAAAAATTTGGAGTGAAAGATTAAATATTGCGCTAGTTTTTTTTTTTAATAACTGAAAGCTCCAAGTTCGTAGTTTTTGGAAAATAAAAAATCTTCGGCCAGAGTTTTATGAAGTGTGTTTTTGCGGGTTCGTGAGAAGTAGAAATTATTTTTATCGGCAGAAATTCTGGGTTGCAATCTAAGCAAAATAAATTAATCTTTTGTAACTGCTGTGAGGAATGACGTCTTGCTGTTTTCAGGATGATAATTTTTATTGAGGAAAAAAGACCTGTGAAAGGTGTGCTGGGTGTAAGCCATGTTTAGAGTGAGTGCGACCTTTCTTATGCTATAAAATTTAATAATCTTGTTGAAGTATTGATTTTGTCATCTTATGGAAGATATCTGAAATTAAGACATGAAGATCAGTGCATTTTCAAACATTCAGATATTACAGTGTTAGGTGTGAAGATGAATATTTATGTGAGCATACAACAATGGTTGATGAGTTTCTTTTGAGAAGAGTGCTTGATTTGCGATGAAACATTGATAAAAGGGGACATGGTGAACCAAAGTATTTCTAGATCAATCAATCTTTAAAGAATATAACTCACAGGTAATTCGACTGTAATTCTTCAGTTCTTCTGAATTCAACAAAGAGGGTTGTGTCAGAAGTTCTTCAAGCAACATAGTGGTGATCAAATTAAGAGGACTAAATAAGCCAGAGGATAGCATTTATCTCTGTTTTTGTCATGTGTCTGTCATGTGAAGCTCTCTCAGATAGTGTGTGGACTTTCATTGAATATGTTCAAATGAACATACAGTCGCTTATCAATTTGTGTGAGTTTTGCTTACCTTATGAGTAAAACGCAGAGCATAATCTGTCCAAATTTTCTTTAACCTTTATTTTTGAAAGATTGAGTTGGTGCTCATTAGTTGTTAGGTTGATGCCTTGTAACTGAGATTGAAGTGTCTGAATGTTGTGTTGGAGCACTTATTGTAATTGGGTTGTAGCCCATTCGAATTAGTGGACACTGTGGTTTTTTATTCTATTGGGTTTTCTATGTGATAAAAAGTTGAGTATTTCTCTCTCTTGTTGCATGTAATAGTTCTTTGGTTTCAAGTTTTATTTTACTAAACCACTGATTCACCCCCCGTTCTTAGTGTTTCTCATTTCGTTTTTCACCATTGACCCCACTTTTAAGATTGGGTGCTAAGTGATCACCTTATTAATTTACTTTCCCCAATTTTAAATAAATGCATTGCATGTGACATACAACACATAAAGTGATCCCAAGAATGTTAACTCCTAGTGATGCACATCCATCTAGGTTCCCCTAGGTGCACCATAACATAATAATAAATAATACATTATAAACATTATGCAAGGTGTACGACACCTAATTCCCAATAAGTAATGTAATATGCTAAAATTTGACATCAAGAATTAATCATGTAAATTAGTTTTTACTACCTTGATGGTGGATGAGTGACTCTTGTGATCAACAAGTCATCAATATAGTGAACCAAAAATGTGACAGTGTCATCGTACTACAAAATGTGTACATTCAAATTAGAATGGAATTGAGTAAACCCAAGTAAACCCAACTATCAAAAGGAAGGAGTACACCTTGGCAACATGCTTGAGGGGTTTGATTGAGGCCCCAAAGAGTCTTCCAAAGTTGGCATACTAATGAAGGATCCTTAATGAACCCCTACGACCACTCCATTTAAATTTCCTCCTAAAGGTTATTGTGAAGAAAGACATTCCTCACATCTATATGATGGGCTACAACTATAGTAAGGATAAGTTGGATGGAACTCATTTTCGCAACTGACACAAAAATAGTAAATTTGTCAATCTCGAGAACTTGGAAGAATCCTTTTTTGACCAAGCAAGCCTTATGCTTGTTAATCAATCCATCTACTACAAATTTTTCTTGATAGATCCACTTGTAGCAAACAAGTTTCCTTCCCTTAGGAAGAGAATAGATCCCATGTATGGTTCCTCTCCAAGGAACTAAACTCTTCTTGCATAATAGTATCCCACTTGGGATTACCATAAGCTTCTTACAAAGGTTGTGGATCATGTTGGTAAATGTTTTGTCGTTGCAAAAATTAATTGACCCACTTAATGGGCAATGACAATTGCACTAAAAATTTGGGAAGTTGCAATGAGGTTAGTGATTCTCCTTTGTGTTTGAGAGGGGTAGCTCCCTCATATGATGAGATTTTGGATTTTTGAATGCTTTTAACTAAGAAGCACGAATAAGAAAAACAAAAAAAACATAAAATAAAAGAAAAGAAATCTAACTATGACATAGGAACACAATAGATATTTCTGAAATAGAATGAGAAAGAAAAGTTAATAACTATAAAAGCTCATAGACTTCTGAATAAACTTCACACTAAGAGTGAGGAGCAAAGAAATATGCATGAAAAATACTACTTAAATGTAAGAATAATCAACCTTATAGCTTTTATAGTTTTTCTTTCAACCATGTAATTGTCTCTTGAAATTATTTCTTTTTTATTATTTTAAAGACTTTTAAATTTACCTTGATACTTTTGGTATACCTCTTTATAAATAGATAAAAAATACAAAATAAATCTAAAGAACTTATAAGTTGAAGTAGAACTGCCATTCTTTCATCTTTGCCCATTCAATCACCTTTAATGCATATGCACAAAACCTCTTTAATGTCAAACATAGAGCCAAGTCTTTGAATTTATTTACAGTATCAATTGATTCCAACTATTATATAAAATCCAATGTCTTCTTTCACTGAAACTGGCTTTCCACTCACAAATAGAAGTATGTGCAGCCATGACACATAAGTCTTTGATATCATATCAAGAATACCCCCTCTCATATTAATGATTGCATCAAAGTCTATACCTAGTGCCAACTCATCTTTTTCAAATATTTACTTTAATATTTCTGTTACATTTGGTGTATCTAGCAAGTTTAACATTATTCTCTAGGTATCCTTCAAAATTAGCTTCATTGCGATCAACTGGTCTGTTAGAGGCTGCAAGGACTAATACCCTCTCTTTGTTGATCCAGTCTTCCTTCCATGTTACTGTTCCTTTGCAAGTACTTGTTTGATCATTAACCACTATAGAAAACACCTCTAATTTTGAATTAGATTGGTCTTCCTTTGAATGCTCCTCATAATCACATCACTAAGGTTTCCAATCCTATTGATATCTAAAGGCGCAATATCACTAACATTAACAGCCAACACTCGAGTCTGAACAACTGCGACTAGAGAAACAACTTCATTAGATTTCATAGTGATTTTTCAAAATGCCTGATCAAGAAGTCTTATTAGATTGGAATTTTTTTTTTGAAGAGAACAAAAACAAATAAAAGCATCTTAACATCGACCCCAACTATGAATCTTCATATGTTTGCTATATGCAGAGATTTATCAATGCCATAGCCTTGACCTGCTCCAAGATATTTGACTAATATATTTCCACCAATGCTTGTCTCCAATTCTATTAATGGGGCCTTGTGATTCTCGTTATAAATAACCAATAACTCTATGCAGACCTTCTATATATCTAGCATTGTAAAAAATGACCCAAAACAGTAGAAGTGCCCCTAGTCCTTGATGATGTATAGATTTGCATTTAAGAAATATGGTCTGAATCCCTCTAGTGGTTTATAAATTTGATTGCTTAGATTGAAACCAATATGAGTAACCTTTGGTCGAGTAAAATAAGTAGCATCCATTGGAAATAAATGCATTGACATATTCAGATAGTCGGTGTCGTCAAAATGGAGACAAAAAAGATGCACTACATTTAAACCTAACTCGGTCTTAAGACTATCCTCCATTTTTTTTTGAATCTTTGTATATCTGTTAGATCTTATAATGAGGGGGGCCTAAATTTCAATACATCCTCATAAGGTTGTTGGCACTTGCACGTCCTTGGGTTCCCTTAAATTCATAGAGTCATTGATTTCAGAATGAACTCCAGTTATGTCATTGTTGTTTATCCCCTCCTCTTCTTTAATGGAATCCATTCTAAAATTGAGAACAACCATGGTTCACTACATAAGTAGAAGGGCAATCTACCACCTATTTTCCTCAATGAGTTGCAATGAAAGTAAAAAGGTACTTTAAAAGAAATTGGGTCTAAAAACTTGAGAGGAAAAGGTTTTGATGGACTGAAGATCGACTTGGATAAGCTCACCATTACACAATTCCTCACAACCCTGCTCTCAAAAACATTTTAATCATCATCAATATCGATAAAGTTGTTCACCTTTTTTCTAGTCATTGAATAAGAACACAGGTCCTTATACATAATGGGAGATTATATAGTCTATCCCGCCTCTCTCATCTTGATCTTCAATAGCTTTAAATTGAAAAAGAGAAACCTTTTTGTATTGGGGAGAGACAAGGTTCAGTAATATTTCTCTAGAGTCCAGACCAATTTCATCCAGAGTATATTTCATCAAAAGAGGGCTTCAATACCATTCATCTGTAAATTGAGGATCTCCTATGCATGTCTTCTTCATTTGACTTTAAACACATCAGAAATTTCCAACTCTGGCACTTCCCTGATCAAATGCCCTGGCACATTTTGCAAAGAAATAAAGAAGCAATCTCTGGATTCTACTCTTCAACTTGATATGAATTGGAACTAGAGAGGATAGAGTCAAGTTGCCATCAATTGCCTTATAAATAGTTGAACTAATCTCACCCCTTTTTTAATGTCATGATTATCTATGAATGCATTAACCATTTGAGAAAAAATAGAGAAAATAGAGTTGAGGAATTCACTGGAAACCTTTGAAGTCAATTTTGAGAGCTCTCGATGGGCTGCTTCTATACCAATTGAACCCAACTTACAGCCAGCAAGAGTTTCTCTAGCTTTTTAAAACACTAACTGCAAGTATTTTACTTTGGGCTTTAATACGAAGCTGCAAATGACACTGCACCTTTAGTTGTTCATGGAGTCTCCTCTGAACTTCAATCTCCACCCAAAGAGTCTCATTGATCTACAAATCATCTGTCATGTTTACTCCCAATATGCTTAAAGTAGTGTTGTTGGTACCTTGAATTTCAAATGTCCTACATACTGCTGTAGAGCAGCCAAGCCTATATTTCTAGAGGTGGTTCTTAAGGTGGTAAAGAGTAGTCCTTATATGTCATTATTCTCATCACAGACTTCAGTGTCACCCTATCTAGAGCTTCAAGTTGAGAGACTGTATCTTTCTCTCCAAACTAGACTCCAAAGACTTTGTACAAATTATACTTTGCTTCCTCGTTCTCGATTGAATGCGGGTAGAAATGAATTTAATCACTAGAGAGAAGTCTAAAATTCAAGTTGGTCTTTGCAATAGACATAACAATCATATCAATGTATATGTTCACGAGTCCTGTAGGCTAACATTCATTAGTTGTAAATTTTTAATGAAAGACAATAATTGTACGACCTCAAAAATATGCCAGTCATATTTTAGTCTATTCCTTACAAGAACCGGCATTTCCATCGATCATGCTCCATTTATAGGATCAACACTATTGCTCAACATTATATTGTAGGTCTATAGAGTTCAAAATCTTAAGATACATGATCTCTTAATTGTTTAAGTAACTTCTTTAGAACTACCTAGAGAAAATGTATTTCATGTTTTAACAACTCAACAAGCTCATTTGTTTCAAATGAATATACAAGCAACCTTGCCATTGATACATGAGTATGAAAATAATGCATGTCTTTAAAATTTTAACCAAAGAGGTCTGAGTAAGCTGTCCTAAAACTATTTTTGAGTAAGCTCTAAAATATAAAGTCACCAACCTCAATCCTTAGGGAGGTACCTTAAATTTTTTGAGAAAATAAAGCATCAGCACTTTGAATCTTTTCCCCAACAAAAATTAACTAACCTACTCAATAGGCAACCAATAAATGGAGAAATCACTATGAGGTTAGTGATTTTCCTATGTGTTTGAGACGGGAAGCTCCTTCGTATGATGGGATTTTGAATTTTTTGAGTGCTTTTAACTAGAAAACACGAATAAACAAACAAGAAAAAATATTTAAAAAAAAAAAATAAAAAAAATCAAAAAAAATCTAACTACGACATAAGAATGCAATACAGATTTATGAAATAGAATGTGAAAGAAAAGTTAATAACCACAGAATCTCATAGATCTCCAAACAAACTTCACACTAAGAACAAGGAACAAGGAAATTAGCATGAAAAGACTAAGTAAATGTAAGAATAATTAGACTTTGAAAAGAGATATTGACATCTGAACAATAAATCTTTATTTGAATTCAAAAAGAGCTTACAGACTCCCCTTTCCCTCAACAAAGCTCTCTCCTATGGATAGCCCCCCAAAACATTCCCCTATTTTATGAATAAAAGCTTCTTTTATAATATTTCCTTCAACCATGTAATCGTCTCTTGAAATTGCAGGACTCTAATTTCCCTTGAGACTTTTGGTATACCTCTTTATGGATAGATTAGAAATACAAAATAAACCTTAAAAAAACCATAAATTGAAGTAGCACTGCCACTCTTTCATCCTCTGTTCATTCAATAACCTTCACTGCATAGGCACGTACCTCTTCATTGTAAAATACATGAGACAAAGACTTTGAATGTATTTATAGTGTCGATTGGTGCCCACAATTGTATCAAATCTAATGTCTTCTTGGTTTTCCTTTATCTCCATTTGCAGTGCTTCAATATCTTTGATATTGAGCTTCCTTTCATCGAAATTGGGTTTCCACTCACAAATATAAATTTGTGCAAGTATGACACATGAACTATTTAATATCATATCTAGAAAGCCTCTCTGTCATATTAACAATTGCATCAAAGTTTACACTAGGCGCCAACTCCTCTTTTTCAAATATTTCCTTAATAATTTATACCACATTTGGTGTATCTAGCAGGTTTAGCATTATCCTCTAAAGTACCCTTCAAAAAATAGCTTCATTAAGATCAACTGGTCCGTTAGAGGCTGAAAGGACTAATACCCTCTCTTTGTTGATCTAGTCTTCGTTCCATGTTATTGTCTATTGCTTGAGGAATCTTTAGGACATGTGACTATTCAAAGTCCATGACCGTTCCTTTGCAAGTACTTGTTTGATCATTTAGTGCTACAGAAAACAGCTCTAATTTTGAAGTAGATTGGTATTCCTTTGCATGCTCCTTATAATCACACCACCAAGAGTTTCCAATCCTATTGATATCTAGAGGCACAATATCACTAACATCGCCAACCAACACTACAGTCTGAACAACTGCCACTAGAGGAACAACTTCATTGGATTTTACAGTGACATTTTAAAATGCTATGTCAGGAAGTCTTATAAAATTGGAATTATTATCAAGAGAACAAAAACAAACAAAAGGCATCTTAACATCAGAGATTTATCAATGCCACAGCCCCCAACATGCTCCAAGATATTTGACAAATAACTGATAACTCTATGCAGATCTTCTATATATCCAACATTGTAGAAAATGACCCAAAATAATAGAAGTGCCTCTAATCCTTGATGATGTATGAATTTGCATTTAAGAAATATAGCCCGAATCCCTCTAGTGGTTTATAAATGTGATTGCTTATACTGAAACGAATATGAGTAACCTCTAATCGAGTTAAGTAGCATCCACTGAAAAAAAAAATGCATCAACATACTCAAATAGTTGGTGCTATCAAAATGGAGAAAACAAAGATGCACTGCATCTACAACCAATTTGGTCTTAAGACTATCTATCTTCCAAGTTTTTGAATATGCGTGTATCTAATCAGATATGAAAAAGAGGGAGCTCTAAATTTTAATAAACCCCCATAAGGTTGTTGGCACTTGCACATCCTTGGGTTACAAGCTGGATTGCCATATTGCCTTCAGAGGGAACTCTAGTTATGTCATTGTTGGTTGTCTCCTCCTCTTCTTCAATGGCATCCATTTCTGAAACTGGGAAAAATCATGGTTCACTACATGCTTAGAAGGGCGATCTACCGCCTATTTTCCTCAATGAGTTACAATGAAAGTGAAAAGGTCGCACTTCTAGATAAATTGAGTCTAAAATCCTTGAGAGGAAATGGTTTTGATGGACTAAAGATTGACATGGATAAGCTCACTATTACAAAATCCCTCACAACCCTGCTCTTAGAAACATTTTAATCCTCATCAATCAATATTGATAAAGGTGTTCACCTTTTTTTTCTAGTCATTGAATGAGAACATAGGTCCTCATCCATAATAGAAGATTATATAGTTTGTCCCACTTCTCCCATCTTGATCTTTAGTAGCTTTAAATTGAACAAGAGAAACCTTTTTATAGCAGGGAGACAAAAGGTTCACTAATATTTCTCTTTAGTTTAGACCAATTTCATCTAAAGAGATATTTCATCAAAAGAGAGGGACACATCTGTAAATTGAGGTTCTTCTGTATCGAATCACACTCAGCGATAGAAAAAAATAAATTAAAAAAAATTGAGATTCTTCTGCAGCATCGAATTGAGGTTCTTCTATATCGAATCTGTATCTAGAATCAATAAGGAAACAATTGTAAGCTAGAACCAAGCTACCATTCATCAATGAAGTATGGAAACAGTTAGAAGATAGAATCAAACTACCATTTATCAATGAAATAAGGAAACAACTAGAAGATAAGCTACCATTAATAACTGATACCTGATATCATCCCCCTTCTTATAACTGATACCTGATATCATCCCCCTACTAATGTCATGGCTATCTAGGAAAGCTTTAAACATTCTTTATGAAGAAAAATAGAGGAAGTGTGATCATCTACAATCATCAAAACAAAAGTATATAGTATTTAAGAGAATTTATTACATTTAAGGGACATGATGAAAATAAAACAAATCGTTTGCATTTTAGAATTGTTGGGCTCATCTGAAAGAGAGCCCTTCAAAAATTCTCGATGGCCTACCTTTGAAGGAAGGCCAAAGAGGGGGTTTGGAAATAGTTTTCAACCAGCAATTGACGCGCCTCGGTTATAACCTCACTAGCTGCGTCATTGCCCCGAGCGCAAAGATGTCTCCTCTTCACTTCCACCCCTCTATTTATATTATTTCGTACTCGCACTGTTTCTTTCACGACAAATGTGGTACTAAAATTATCATTTGCTCGCTCGACTGTCATGTAATATTACTGCGCAACCATAGTAGAAAGAAATCCCATTTGCGAGGAACAAGGAGAGCCCATGTGCCCATCGTGATAAGAAGTTATTTGACTTGAATTTCAAAATAGAAAGTTACAATCACATTACGGCTAAGCAAAAGATTATGAAGTTTTTATCTTTCTAATTATGTTTTTAAATATATAAAATTTAATATATTAAGATTTTGTTATATATATATATATATATTAATTATTTTTTTCAATTTAAATAGGAGTATGTACAATTTCTCTTTTTTAGATGTGTCCCCATCAAATATTAATGGAAAAAATCATTAAAAATATATAATATTGATTTAAATTTTTAACAATGCATTTTTACATCTTATTATTCATTCTATATACATTGATTTTTAATTAATTGATATTTTTAAATATATATAATTTAGTATATTAAGATTTTGGTTTTCAATTATTTTTAGTAGTACATTTTTTTGAATATATCTATGATTTTTTTTATAATATCAATTCATTTAATTAAATTTTAAAAAATACATTTTACATTTTTACATTTTATATATATATATATAATTATTTTTCTTCAATTTAAATAGGAGCATGTACAATTTCTCTTTTTTAGGACGTGTCCCTATTAAATATTGATTTATTTAATTTTTTAACAATGCATTTTTTTTTGTTTGGTAATAAGCTTTTATTTTACTCAATTTCTGAAACAAAGTACAACATCATTTTAAGATAAACTTTCAGTCATCCAAAAAACCCACCAAACCAAAATCATCTATCCATGCTAAATCATTTAACAAGCAAACCGCCCTACCCAAATCCCTTTACAGCTTTGTTGAGCTCAAAAAATCGCTTAGAGAAACAATTTACAGTTTAAAAAACAAAACAAAACTAAGAACAACAAACCACCATCTTGCTTTATCCGATAAAAACTAAAACTAAAAACTAAACAGGGCAAAACCCCCAAGACGCAAAACAAAACAGACAAAAAACTATAAAATTTCATTACAGAGCAAGGAAATTCATTTACTGGCAGCATGTGAGCTCTTGGGGTCTACTCCTCCCATCTGCTCATTTGTTGCCTTTCTCTTTCATGGTCATAGCTCTCTGCACCTCGAAAACTCCGCTTTTTCCTTAGCCTGCTCAATCAACGCTTCCACACCCATCAACTGCACAAACACTTTCAAAGCCTCCCATCCGTGTTTGGCCTCCTCTCCGCGGCGAGCTTTGAACCATCCCTCTGGCCAACATACAAAGGGAATGCGATTCTCGAAAACCTCACGCTCTTCATTTTCAACTCCTTCACAAACATCAATTCCTACACCCGGTATCACCCACTCAAGAATTGAATCCATTCCATCCAGATAATCTTTGTGTACAATTGACTCCATCACCCACTTCACCGTTTCCTCCAACTCTCCCAAATCCAGTCCCCATGCCATGATTAATGAATATACATCCATGTTTGTTTGGTACATGTGTCTCAAATCACCAAACACCTCACCCAAGATCAATTGCACACATCTTATCAGTCTGTCATCTTTAAAAAGAAACATTCCCTTCAATCTCCTTTCGGTCACATCACCAAAGAAAGGGCACAATTGCATTCTGGTCTTCAAAGTAAAGTTTGCCTCCATAATTTCTTTGCTACAACAGGGCCACCACCCTACTCCACTCCTACTCAAAAGCTTTTTCAACATGAAAAAGTCTGTAGAAGCATCGAGAAAGGAGGGCATGCTAACTTTAAATAAAAATTCCACTACAAATTTGGCCATAAATGTAGAGTGTCCTCTTTACTTCGTCGTCCTTCTTACCATCACTTCTCTGGACAAAACAATCATGTTATTTCGTCATTAAAGTTTTTTTATTTAATACTACGAACTAACCACTTAAAAGATCACCAAACTCTTCTAAAGAAATATGCCTAAAATCTTCAGTCCTTAGTACGCCAACCGCTCCAAAAGTTAGAGCCCATTTTGATAAGGTGTCAACTTCCATATTCCCGGATTTCCTTACATGGCTAATACATAAATCTTCAAAAAATGTTAATTCTTCCATTACTTTAGCAATTGGATTTTGGAGATGCCATGCATCGATTCTCCCCTTTATAATTGCATGAATGATTATTAGGGAGTCACCCTCTAAATGGATTTTCAAATCCTCCAAACTCTTGCCAAATTTAATAGCTGTTAATGTTGCTAAGGCTTCAGCTACATTGTTTGTTCCATCATTCAACTTCTTTGCCCCTAATTCAACCATGTCCCCTTTCTAGTCTCAAACAATGAAACCTGCTCCTGACGGCCCAAGGTTCCCTTTAGATGCTCCATCAAAATTAATTTTCCACCATCCCTCCATCAGTTTTTCCCAGGCAACCTCAATTTGCTCTTTTGAAGCTGAATTAACCCCTCTAGGCTCCTTAACGGGCTTTTAACTTGATGCATTTTTACATCTTATCATTCATTCTATATACATTGATTTTTAATTAATTGATCTTTTTAAATATATATAATTTAGTATATTAAGATTTTGTTTTTTAATTATTTTTAGTAGTATTTTTTTTGAATATGTATTATTTTTTTATAATATTGATTCATTTAATTAAATTTTTAAAAATATATTTTTATATTTTATTATTCATTATATATATTTTAATTAATTTTCTTCATTTTAAATAGGAACATGTACAATTTCTCTTTTTTAGGATGTGTCCCCTCAAATATAAATGGAAAAAAAAATCATTAGAATAATAGATTACATATTATTAAATAATCTTAGCTAACAATCCATTAAGCAAAACCCACAAAATTAGGGCAATCTGGGAGGCCTCCAAAATGTTGAGGAAAGGAGACACATTTTGCACTTTTCTACAAATCTTTCTTCTGTAGTTTAACCAGAGGGCAATTATATGAATCTCTTTTTCATAGGACGAGATCAAAGTGCTCACTGTTTTTCTCTACAAGGATTTTATGGAGCAAGTGAGGAATTGGAATTAGGGCTTCTACAACTGTAGGAGGGGGCATCGATCCCCTCCTAAGGGGTTTTCTCTTTGCAAATTGTAGGTGATGTTTTCCTCTTTTGTTTCTTTTCCTCATTCATTGCTTTGGCAAGGATCTTGTTGGCTATGTGTATGTTCTTTTTTAGATTTTTATTTATTTGGTGCATAATATATATGCTTCTTTAATTTTTGGTTTTACATTGCCTTAATGAGCAGGAATCCTTTTAGTAGCCCAGAAGGTTCGAGTAATAAAAATGAAAGGAATAAATCCTTTTGCGATGTCATTGCAGAGAAGGTAATAAATGTTTCGGCTTCTATATTTTTTATTTTCAAATATGGTGGGGAAAATGGGGAGCATGGAACGGGTGATAATGGGCAAAGTAAATACCCTCTCCCAAACCCTAGAAACTAACTCTTTCCTCAAATCCTGGAACGACTATTGCTTTAACCAACAAAAAGAATAGTCTAAAGGGTATTGCCATCTTCTTAGCAACAACAGACTATAATAAATTACCTACTCATAGATTTATTGATGATTGTGTTAAAAATATTTGAATTGAAAAACTTTCAAGTTTTCAAATTTCCTTTTCTAATTTCCTTTCCTAGAATGATTCAAAAAGGATTATTTATTGTTTTCTTCGAGGATAGTAAAATACTAAATATAGTTTAGATAAATGTGAGAATTTGCCAATAATAACCAAGATTTAGAGGCCAGTGAAAAGCACAAGAATAAGAGAGAAATAATATGTGATAAGAACAAACTGTATTCTCATCAATAATGCAATAAGATGAATCAACTCGATTACATACAATGTAAATGAGTCTTATTATAAAGGCAAGGCTATGAGAGCACAAAATGATGACATGTGGCCCAACGAGATACAAGGGTAGGTAGAGGTAGGTAGGATAAATAACAGATAATTCCACTAAAGGTGGATCACCCACTGAAGATGGAATGAGATAACAAGATAACACCACAAAAGGTGGAATTTCTCCTACAACCATGTTCCCTAGATGCACAGTTCCCTAAGTGTCTCATATGCAAAAAGCAATGAATGCATTAACCCAAGTCAAATTAAGTAAAGTATAATTTTGAGGCATAATTTGTAAACACCAACAACAAACAATACTAAAATGTTGGAAGTTGTGTATTCCCTACCCTTAAATGGTTTCAATAGGCTATAAACAAAGAGGTGTTGGCTTTGTCATGCCCTCATTGGATTACCATACAAAATGTCCCACTTATGATGTGGGTCTTCTTACCACAAATTCTAGCTCCTCTCGGGAAGGTTTTAAGGAATGACGAAACTAGGCAAATTTTGCCCCACCTAGATGTTAGGGTTTTGGTCTCTCTCTTGTTGGGAGTTGAGATTATAGAGGTCATAGGAATTGCTATGGAAGACTCATACTTCTCATGTGAAGTTGATATTCTAGATGGTCTCAATGCCTATTATCTGTGTCGGAAATGACACATTGGAAATTATTCTCAGTTGGCCTAGTAATATGGATCCCAAATAGAAATCTAGGGCTTTTAAAAGTGCTAGTAATTTGGTGCTCTCTAATCATGAGGTGAGGTCTAACCCTAATCTTGGTTCTATCGTTAATTCTATTCATAGCAATCATTAGATTCACAACAATCTTAAAAGAGTTCATAAGCATGATTTAAAATTTTGATTGATATTTTTCAGTGCCAAGAACTACATAAGCTAAATATAGAACAACAAAGAACAAATAATTCCAAAGAAATTGAGCACTAAACATCATAGAATCTTCATTGTTGGAAGTACAATTACAAAATACAAAAGTCCATTATGACACATAGTAGAATATTTAGATCCTCCCACAAGAAGCACTCACTAAGGTTTACTAGAATTAAAGTTTCTATTATTTGATAAAATCTAACTACTAGTAAACCCCTAGTACATAAAAAAAAAACATTTATAAGACTAGCCCCTCCCATCATGACAATGAATTTGAATATACCTGGGCTTTATTGGGGCTCTTGACTATATCCAATGAGAAAGACATACATGTAATTCAAACCATTGCATGAACTCACAATTATCTTTCCTTTGATTGTGTCATGCAAAGAAGTCATGAAAAGAAAGAACCAATGGCATAGCTCCAAGGAAAGTTGTCAGATCCTCTCTCACTTTCAAGAAGCACTCTACTAACAGGTGTCCCATTGTACTTCATTCAATGGTAGTACCACACTTTCTCACTCCTTATATTCCCAACCAATGGTACAACATTATTGTGTATCTTTGCCATCAAGCCCTCAAGACATGTGCTTGAATGAAAAGAGACAATACAAAGAAAATCTCCTTCAAATATTTTTGTGGACTTTAATTTTACTAAACATGAACTTGGCTACCATGTGTATCAATAGCACTACATGGAGGAAAGGTAACATTCCTTTACAAAGAGAATGCATGTGTAGATGACACCTATTCCTATTCCAAAAGGTACTATGCTTAGCCAAAGAAAATACATTAAGGATGTTTCAAAAGTCAAAAGTATGACTCCAACTTAGTCGAAACAACTTTATTATTTCTATCAAATCCTCAAGCATATCAATTGAAAATGTAGAGGCTCTCTATAGCTTTGGTGAATAACAAGGGATCTTGTCCTGTAGATATAGAACCCAAAATCCATGGTTTTCAAACCCAAAGTCAAGAAGGCAAAAATGAAATACAAATCCAACAAAATTATAACCTCTGGGGAGATGAAGAGATGTCCACTAATATTTAGAGGGATGAGCCTTTTTCTTTAGAGCCTCAAAGACTTTGTCTAGATCAATAATTTCTATTTATTCAAATTTTGCACTATGTCTCACATTTGAAATTCTAATTTTGCAAGGAAATGAAGAATTTCTTCCACCCATTTGATGCTTGGTGCCTCGCTTAAACCTTGAAAAACACTTTGGCCCTTCTATTTATCCTTGAGTAAGTTTTAGATTAGCTCTTTCAGAGCATTGCGCTATTAGGAAGGAAAGGGGAGGGGAGTCCTAAATGGACTAATTTCTTGATATGTCCATTCATCTCCTTGACCAACTCTTAGGCATTTAGAATGGCCTTTCACTTCAAAGAGGTATTATTGCAACTCAAAAAATTCATTGACCTTTAACATTTCTTGCCTTCCATTTTCAACTTCGGCTACCTATAATGTCTCTTCTAAAGCACTGTATAGCCTTTGCACCAAAAAATGAGATTTTTGACTTTGGGTATGATTAAGGAGAATGTTTGATCAACTATTTTGAACATGATTCAACTCATTTACTCTTTCTTATAATTTTTGTTTAGCGGTGTGCTTTTATTTCTTCAATACATCAACCTGTACTTGGGTGTCAGCTAACTTTTCTTACATTTTTCTATTTGGTCCTACTATATTTGGAAGGTTTCTTTTATTATGCACTCTTGAAGGTCTACCTCTCATCTATTTATTTCTATGTCTTTTTATTTCTTCTTCATAGTCGGTTGATTCATAGTGCTCTTGATGCACACTAGCTCTTGTTCTCTTTTCTCCAACTCTTAGATAGCCTTGAGATATCCTATTGTGATATAATTTTGCATTTTATCCATCAATTCAAATTTATCCTAGGGCTTGACCTATCTTAGATTCAAGCCGACATCATGGATGGAGTAATCCTTAGGCTACATCTGATCTTGAGGCTTGATCATAGTTAGTGTCATGCCAACAATTATTAATGATTGTTGGACTATATCATACATTGATCACATATAGGGAACAAGGAGAGACTTTCCTTATTTCTTCCTTTGTTTTTCCAACTGAGCCTCACAAGCTCATCGAATTCTTCTTAATTTCATACACTTCTTCTACCTTTGCTCCTTTTGTAGCCTCTTCTTTGAGCCATTTTTATTCCTCTCATGGTTTCTCTTTTTCTGCTATCTCTTTATGCATGTAACTAGTATCATATGGGGAAGCCAATAATTCATGTGATTCATGCCAAAGCTTCTCCCACTATTCATCCACAATGATATCTTCAAAATTCTTTTTTATTTCATAAATTTGTAGCCTATATTTCCAATAAGCCTCATTTTTTTCTATACTCAATTCCTCCTTAAGGAGATATTATTTGATATTCCTTTTCATTAGCTTAGATGGGTCATATTATTTGATGGACTTGTAAAAGGACTCCCATGGCTAGAGAGGCTCCATAGGAATCTAAGCTAGATTAGTATAGATGACCAATGAGTCCTCAACTAGTGATCATCACTGCTCAAAATATGGTTACGGTTCATGCACGAACATTGATACTAGCTTTAATATGGCCACACAACCCTCAAGATCATAGCTCCAATGATCATTTATTAGGTCTAGGCCCAATTAAGCCAATTTTAGACCAAGAAAATACCTAGTTGACCTCTTTATTACAATAATTCCTCTTTTAAAAAATGGGAGATCATAGATGACTTTATTATTTCTCTCGGTCCCAAAATATAAATCTATGACATGCCATCTCAATGACAAGGACTCTGTCGATTAACACTAGCAAAAGCTTGAATGGTTCTTCCTTAAAACTATGGAGCTAGATCATTGTAAAATGAGCTCTAAAGAATCAATTGATAGGATTTTGGAATTCATGAGTCACTTTGTTTATTTGTCACTTATTTTGAAGGTGATATTCTCAAGGTTTAGATTAGTTAGGGATAGAGTACAAAGTATCTTCAAAAATTCATAGTAATCATGTGTTATTGAGAGAAAGTGGGCCCATGTAAATACATGGATAATTTTCCATGGATATGAGGAAACTTCTACCATAGCCAAATGCATTTAAAAAAAAACATTGAATGCAATAGAAAATAATGATTCCTAGAATTTTTCTCATGCTTAAAATTTGACAACTATTGCTGAATTCTCTCCATGATGACCTCCACAAAATCCATTTTGTAAGTCTTTTATCTTGAAACTTTTTATGTGGAAATTCGTACCCAAGTGGAATTAGTATATGCTTGAATCATTATCATTCCCAAAGATGAAATCTAACATAGAGAATGCATTCTACATGTGTAGTACAAATCTATAATTAACAATAGGTAGTGAAGGTTATGTAGGACTAGAAATCATCATGCTAATCAGATCAATATGCAACCAAAAAACCTAATCTAATTAAAAAATTCAATTATAACTCAATAAAAGCTTGCTAACAAATTCAACAATGAAAATAAACCAAGACAATGAAAAATCCATGTTGAATCCAGGCATGTCGCTTCTATTGTTCTTGTCCTCTTGATGCGTGATATGGTAGTGGCTCTCGAAGTTGCATTAAACCTACAAAACAAAGCCACAAGAATTCGAAGAATGTCATTGTCTAAAAAGGAAGATTGATGCTCAATTAATAGATTTCAAAAGGTTTGATTGAATGACTGAGATAAATTTGAGAACAAAATTGATCAATGGTTGAGATTAAAAGAGACAAGTTGGCGGGAGAGAATTACTCATCCCGACTGAGTATGATTGAGAGATTAAATCACGTGATCGAATAATTAAGTGACATGATTGAGAGTTAAGAAAATTGTTTGAATATCTAACTGATTTGATTGATTAGTTAGAAAAGGTTGGTTGGATAGTTAACTAGAAGTCAGTGATAGTTAAGAATTTTGCCATGTGTGATGTAGGATATTAAAATGAAACATCATTTAATTTGCATTTAGATTTTCAAAAATGTCAAATGAAATGAAATTGAATTTAAATTTGAATTTGGAATTTTAAATTAGGAGGAAATTTGGTTAATTTGAAATGAAGGGAAATTAGATTAAATATATTTATGAAATTTATTTAATTTGGAGGATATTAAAGGTTCATTTAATTAATAGAAGAATTTGGCTTAAAATAATTAAATAAATAAAAATATTTATTTAATTAGATAGGACAATTTTAGGTGTCTACAGAAGTTTCTCGAGAAATATCATATTCAATGTAAATTTTTTACACCTTATTATCCTCAATCAAATGGTCAAGTTGAGTCTTCTAATAGGATAATTGAACAAATTCTTCGAAAAACTATAAACAAGCATGGTAAGGATTGGCATACTCAATTAACCTATGCTCTGTGGGCTTATCACGCGAGTGTGTGTGTGGCTACGGGTTGTACTCATAATCTTGTTTATGATGTCAATGCCATTATGCCTTTGGAGTTAGAGATTCCTTTTTTGAGAGTCTCTCTTAGGGGTATAGTGGCTGATGATTCCTATAGAGAGCAAATACTTCAACAACTTGAGATGCTCGATGAATGGTGTATAAATGGCCTTGAACATATTCAAGTGTATCATAAAAATTTGCAAAAAAGCTACAATGATAAGGTTATTCAACATTCCTTCTCGGTAGGGGACTTAGTCCTTTATGAGAATCAATGCAACGTGAATGCCTTACCTAAGGATAAAGGAAAGTTCAGTCCTAATTGGCTTGGACCATACATTGTTGTGGATGTCTATGGATCAGGTGCTTACAGGGTAGTAGATGTAGAAGGTACACCTCCCAAGGAACCCATAAATGTTATGCACCTTTGTAGATACTATGCCTAGTTCTATTTCTCTCTCTCTCTCACTCTCTTTCTTTCTTTCTAGTCTTTTTTCTGTTCTCTCTCTATATCATTTTCTTCAAAATCGAGTAATATTTAAGAATATCTTCATTAAAGAATGTAAGATTAAATGATGTTATATTGTTTGGTCTACATTACTTCATTCTTGACAATCATGTTTTATTACTGCATTGTTTGTCTTGGATTCTTTTTATGTAAATTATAATGGATTTACATTTCATATGTGCTAGCATGTTATACAATTTCTTATGTGTTAAGTAGAATTATATCATGTTGTGTTTAATTAGAGTTAATTAAATCACATTAGTCATATAGTTCTAATGCTTAATACATTCTTCTTTTATATCATCAAAGTAGAATTTGATTAAATACTTAGTTATTTAATTAAATCACACATGTATCAATTTAATCATGAAGTATTGATAAATAAATCACATGGAAATTAAATCAGATATACATTCTCATTACTAAATCTGGTACTTCTAATCTAAGTAATGTGTACATTGTTTAAGCACTACAAATAACATAATCATGAGTGTCATCATATATACATCAATACATCAAAATAATCTCCTATCCCTAGGACTAGTAGTAGGAGGATGATGGCTAGATGCCCCTCCCGATCTGGCTATGTGGGTGGCCCCATGGGTGTGTATCATGATACAGACTGTGAGTGACTCTACGAGGAAATCCTATGATATCTCTCCATCATGATCCCTCGGTATGTGGCTACCTTTGTCTGTGCGGCCACTAGGTCATGCTTTGTCTGTCGTAATATGTCTTGTAGGACCTCCACCTCCGTCCGAATAGGGGAGAAAAGGTCTTCATGTTGTCCTGCACTCCTCTGGGATTTGTGCGGAATCTGTGTAGAACTTGGAATGTGTGCAGTCTAAATAAGGTCTGTAACTGCATTCTGAATCAGAGAATGCCACTCCTGGATAGTAGCTGCAAGATAGAGAAATTTTTCATTAGTAACATTCTATATCATCGAATTTAAGATAGGTAGGATGCATATGTTAATCAATAACAGGGCACATTACCTAGATCTCCCTCTCGCCAGTGAGGATCGTGGACAATGACTAATTAAGACTAAGACTTGCTAGGCTCCCCCCGCTTGTACTGTCTCTGTATAATCAGTGTGGGATGATGGGGATCAGGATCAAGACCCCTTATGGGATCCCTCTCTGCTCGTCGTGGGAGACTCAATGGGTCTAGGGTTCTGGTATCCTCTCTGGAGTGGTGAACTGTACCTGACTCATCCTCCTCATCCTCATTCGTCCTTTTCCTCATCCTCATCATCTCCATCCTGATCTCCCTCTCTGGTATCAGGATTGCCTCCATCTCTGCCCGCTTCCTACTCCTTTGTGTCATCACCCTGATCATCTGAATCCTCCTCGGATGCATCAGATCCCTCTTTCTTTCCGGTCTGTCTCCATGGTTCAGGGTTCCCTCTAGGGAAGTCTACTAGGAAAATGGCTCCAAGGTATGTTCTCCTCCACCATGTGATGCATCATCGGTGCGCGTCTGAATCATCTCTATAATTTGTCACTATGTCTTGATTTGACCCATTTGAATTTGTGATGTCGATCTCATCACTCGTAGGCCTAGGAATGGCTCCTAGCCTTGACATCACTCATGAGTGTCTAATGTATACATGCACATTAGTAGGAACACAATGCTCGAACCCAAATTGCCGCCAAACTCGGTCGAAGTAGAAAGGAACAACTTTGTGGCTATACCGTCCCTCTAGTAGATAGTTCCTTTGCATGTTGAACATATGTTTGCAGAGCCTTGCCCACATGGACATCTCGAGGTAGGGTCTCCATATGATCTCACCTGTTGTCAATCTATCCATGCTCAACCTCCAATATAGGAGATCGCCGAATCGCTGCTCACGAGTAAGAGGATAAGCATATACCCTAGGCTACATTGGGACTAGCTCTATGGGGGCTCCACTAGGTCTAGTGCATGCAATATGCTCAAAAATCCACACTTGTAGTAGTGTGCATGTCATAAGGTTGCATCCTTGTCCGAACACATACTCTCCAAGGTCGTGATAGAGATGTGCAAGCATGATCCGACCCCAGGAGTATACTCTCCCATGTCTCTCCATAGCTCGTATGACATAGATGAGTCCTTCATGCATATGTGTGTCATACCCATTGGGGAACACAACTAATGCAAGGATCACAATCATGAGTTGTCTCACCAATGGAACCTTGCCTATAGGGTGTAGGAGCTAGCTGACCATAATGTGACCCCCCATCTCGCTGCGTATCACTCTCCCCACAACATATACCTTCTCTATCCTAAAATCCTCTTCTATGTAGTTGGATTGATATCTAATAGTCTCCCCCATAGGTAGTGAGAATGTCGAGGTATCTGCATCCCACAAACCCACTGCATGTAGCAAATCCCTCTCTCCCGTTGTCAGTCTCGGGATCTAATCCTGAAGGCTCCGAAAGGTGAGACTGACGGTATTCTCGCAAATGTATGGTAGTGTCTGCAAAATGCAAAACAATCTCTCATCAGTAATCGATCAATCATCTATCATCATATAATCAATGCAATTATTCTATTATTTCTAGCATTCATCACTTGATCTAGTGTCACCATTGGTGGCCCCGAATAGGGACTAGGACGTCTTGTATGAACCGGGGCACCCTACTAGGACCATGGTGGCCTACTATGACCATGGTGCCCTAGGAGGACCAAGGCGCCCTAGGACCCTTAGGTGTCCAAAGGGTGTTCCCCGACCCAGACTAGGTGATGACATCATCAATTCTGAAAACTATGAAAACATGACAAAGTCAAATGCAATCAATGGAAAGTCAACTCACCTCGTCGAGCGGTTGGCTAGCAAGTATGAACTGGCATAGGATATCCATCCGTGTAGGTTGCTCAGGTCGGCGTCGAGGAATGATGGCTTGTATGTGGGCTCCTCTGCAGTGAATAGTGACAAAAGTTAGAAAGTGACAAATGAAGGTGTCACTTTCATATTTATGTATTATGCACTTTTTGACTTTATGTTTTTAAGTTAAAACCCTAATTTATGCACTTTTTCTTCAATCTATCATATCTTGAGCTAGGAAGGTCCAATTCTCGCACCGTCGGTGGCATTGGAATCGTGAGTTCTCCCTCTTGCTTCACGTTAGTTCCATAATATGCTTGGAAAGGTAATAAAGACTTGTTGTGAACTTTCTTCATCACGATCGTTACCACAATTCATTGTGAAAACATGATACCCTGTTTCACCTGACAAATAAGCAAGTCGAAATAGGAGGGGCATATAGCTACCTACGAATTTCATCACCTTCCCTAGTAACCATTAGGTGATTTTGTGACATAACATGTGGTTTTGTAGGGTGTAGTTCCTAATTGTGTATTGTAGATACCACTAGGGGCTTCATTCGACAACTTTTTTGTACTTTACCTTGCATATGCACATAGTGTCATATGATTGCTAAAATGGGGACTAAATGTAGTGTCATAAATTGTACACCCTTGCTAGGGTGGTACAATTTCACACTTAGGTTAGCACCTGCCTTAGTGTGTTTTGCATCTTGCATTTCTCATTCCCCTTTAAGAATTTAATTAATTAATTTAATTAAATCTAAGGTCACATCTCATCACTTTACATATTACAAATTTTGGCCCTTTACCCTAAGTGTTCCCCTTTTCATATTATTTATCCAATGAATCATTTAATAATAAACCCTAATTATGTCTTATTTTGACCATTTAGGCTCGATTTCGCATATCAAAACATCTCAAAATAAGTTGTAACTTTGGGATGCGCTCTAATATCATCATCTCTAACAACCTAAAAAATTTGGTGAAAAGTTGGTCGGACCGTGGCGAGAATGCATATGGTCCGTGACTTTTTTCTCAAAATTTCGGGAGCACAATCCTATGATATAATAATGATTAACCCAAAATATTAGTGGGAAATTCAAATCCTAGGTTGGCCTAAACATGAAATTAAGATCTAGGGTTTCATAACTAAGAGCTCTCTTTCTTCATTTGAAGGGGTCTTCTTCTAAGAATCTAAGAGTAGTATTTTTGGAGTATTAGAGCCTTCTTTGCAGTGAAAGAGTAGATCTTTGAAGTCTTCAACAACATTCATCTCTCATCCATCAAGAATTCATCAAGCATCATTTTATCAATTGGGGATTTTGAAGATGTATAAGAACAATAGGAGATCACCGACTGACGATTGGCTTGTACCTCTCCCTTAGGATTGGGTATTATTTCATGTTGTTTTCAGATCTTTGCATAAGCTTAATTTTGATTCATATTCATGCTTTAGATCATTTTGCATTATGGATTTAGAGCATTTACTTTGTCAATTATAAGCAATTAAGGTTTACTCTTTAGGGTTGCTCTAGGTTGTTTACTTTCATTCTTAGGATCTTGCATATACACAAGGTTCTTGCACACATTTTTAGTACATTATCGACTATTCGTGGAGGTGGAAATCACCAAAATGGGGGTTTGACTAAGGCAAAACCCTATATAGCCACCCCAAACCTTCCCTTTTCAGTTGCAAGTGTAGAAATAGAAATTTAGAAGCAGTTACAGGTCTGAAAAAAACATCCACACCATCCAGAAACTTCAGAAGTTCAGAAACCTATCAAGGATAGGGGCATGACGCCCTGGTCCTACCCTCTATCAGTAGGACTTGGCAGATCAACAACTTGCAAATCTCAGAATCCCTCCTATTAGTTGTAGCTCCAGAATTGCAGAATCAGGATAGTGGCTTGGCACCTTGGTCTCAGACATTTATGCTCAGATTTCAGACACAGGCGCACCTCTGATTTTGCCTTCTAATTTATACTTTTCAATAGTGTATCAATTGTTCTTTGATCTGCATTCTCGTATTAATATTTTCTTTCTTATTTGCTTTCTAGGTTAGATTGCATTTTGCATCATTCCTCTCTCTCATTTACAATAAAGAAATAGAAAACCTATGAGGTAACCCATGACTCTCTCTTTCTCATAAGAAGTAGTCGACGTGTGTTACCTCCCTAGGATCTTTCATATTTCATGAGTGTATATGAGAGTGAGTTAGGGTTTCCATACTTAGTCTCACTTTTTCCCCTACACAGGAAGACTTTGGAGACAAATTTGTAAGAGCCTTACAAATTTGGGGAACTCAACAAGTTAACTTGTTGAAAAGGATAAATTCTTAAATGCCGTTAGAAAACTTCTAAATTTGGAGAAGTGACTTCCCCAAATTTAGGGATGTGACATGATTAGAAGAATTAAGGCTAGTTAAGTGAGATTTGAGAGGTTTTAGAAGAATGATTAGGAGGCAAGTGAGAAATGTAGGAGAATGCAAGTGGGGGGATTTTACAAATAAATATTGATTTATTTATTTGCAGAAATGATTTTAATTAAATATAAATTTAATTAAAATTGTGGAAGGGAATTTAATTAAATAAATAGAATTTATTCAATTAATGGAAGAAAAGGGGATATCAATTAAATGTTGTATTTAATTAATGGTTAGATAGAAGAAAAGGGGATATTAATTAAACCTTAGTTTAACTAATAGGATGGATAAATGATAATTAAATAAATAAAATTCATTTAATTAAGTTTTCAAGTTTTAGACATCTACATTTTGCCCCTCTTTGAAGTGACATGTGACCGCATGTTGATTCAAAGAAAATCACTTGATATGTCACCAAAATTTCTGATTTTTGTTGTCGTTGTCAAAGTATTTGTGATAACTCAGTGATGAATAGTGAGTACCAAACCGGTACTGAGAGGGGGGGGGGCGCGAATCAGTACAGGCACAAAAACTTTTCCTGAACCAGTTTGATTGCAGACTGTAAACTATTGGCAATCCCTAACACCGGTCCAAACCAGATTACTACCGGTTAAACACAGTGCAACTGTGAAAGACATGAACCGGTCAATCTTCTTAACTTTTCATACAACCTACTCCCTCATTTCCACTTTGTCCTTATGCATAAACAAATAATCTATCATCAAAGATATAATAACTTGCTAGATCAACATGATTCACCGCTTGATAGAAAACAACAAAACATCACATGAAAAAGACATCACACATGACACACATATTTTTCACATGGAAACCCAACTGGGAAAAACCACGGTGGGGATGAATACCCACAAGCTATTTTGAACTCTTTAGAAGTCCGCTCTATTAGAAGCCTAGTCCGGTTAAGGACAGTTACAATAGGTTCTGTTAGGAACTGATCCTGTTAGGGATCACCCGGTTAAGGGATGGCTAGAATACCCGGTTAAGGGTTAAACCCTGATAGAGGTTAATTTGTTAAAGGATTTTATGAACTCAATGGCTTTGAGTCACCCTGTTAAAGGATTTACAACAAGCTAGTTAAAGCTACCCTGTTAAGGGATTTTTCAACTGTTGAAGTGATTAGAGATCAATAGTTATTACAATGATCTGGTAATAGCAATTAGTGCCAATGTAGATCCACTTTAGTTCCTTCCTTCTGCACACACACTATGCAGGTATCAATCCTCTCAACTTTTTTGGCAAGAATCACGTATCTCTGCACATAGATACACACACAACATTTGCCAACAACCTCAACATTAAACACCACATCGACCTTATAGGAAATAGATAGGTTGGTAGCATAAACCCTAAACCCTAAACACTTAGGTTGAGAAATTTAGTTAGTTCAATCCTGACCATTGAACACTTTGCAATTGAATACAACGGTCTTGAACAGATCTCAAGACATTCTCCATCATTTGTTCTTCACTGCTTCTTGGAGGTGATAACCCATCATGCGTTCTCCACCGTTTGTAGAGACTTTGCACATTCCCTAGGTAGATAGGATCAATCTCCTTCATGCAAGATCCTTCATGTGCAGGAGGCTGACATGACAACACGATCTGATCTCCATTACAATGCTAACTCATCACACAATGCCATCAATTAAAACACATAGGCTCGAAACACTTCATCTGGAAACCCTGAAGCTGAGACTACCGACTGGTAGTTATGCCTTATGAACCCTAGATACAAAATATTCCATATATCGGTTCTCGTTTCGACATACCAGTTCTGGTTCACAACATCATACCGGTTCACTTGGATAAGCATACCACTTCACTTTTTCACATATGCCGGTTCACAACATCATACCGGTTTTCTTTGTCAGTTGCTTAGCTTCAATAATCCTATTCATTCTTTATCATGTTACCGGTTCACTCTTCAACATATTACCGGTTCTCTTTCAGCATATTGACATCAATGACAACACAATATCATCTGATGCTCTGCATAAATGGACAAGGTTAGTCTGAGATAAACAACACAAGAAACCAGAAAATCGTTAGTGTTAGTCAATCAAAAACTAATCTAAAAAGGCATATCAAGAGAGACACTAAAAACATGAAAGCATATTTAACTAACAAAGCAAACATGGTGAGGCATCTCCAAATACCTCCTAACATACTCTTAGCTCCTTCTCGCTTGTTTCTCTCCTCTCCAAGTTCCAAAATAGTGTAGCTCTCAGTAGCTTTTTGCACTATGGATGCTTATGGAGGATTGAGATTGTAGTATTGTGCTCCAAATGTAAAATGAAAAAATTAAATAATAGATGATATTGAAATGATTGATTTTAACCCAAAATGACAAGATATTAGTTGATTATGCTAAAATGCTCTCTTAAAATGCCTATAGCTTAAATGCATGCAAGTTTTCAGGATCTGGATTATGAAGAAATGAGCTCTATTTATAGGAAAAATGGAGCAATGGATGGTTGAGATTGAGCAATCTCAACAAGGGTCAGGATTAAATGATTTCAAATCCATGTGAGGGCTTTCAACTCAATCCCAGGATGATAAGTGTCAATGTGAGATAGGTTGAGAGGGGAGGAAATAAGCATTAAATGCTTGACATGACCTTGGGAGTTAAAGTCAAAGTTGGTTGTATGAATAAACTCTTTATTCAAAGAATAAAGCTTTTATCTAATGGATAAACTCTTGTGCAAATGTGAAATAGATGAATATGGTCAAAACAATAAATATTTGGGGAGACAAGTTTGAAATAACCATAAATGGTTATGTAAGAGCCATAAATGGTCATGTAAGAGCCATTAGTGGTCTTGGAAGACTTTGGGGGTTAATTTGTTGAACACACAAAGCATTAAATGCTTTTCAAAGACTTTGGAGCCTTTGAGAAGTGACTCCATTTTGCTTAGGAATGTGACAATAATTAGGGGATGGATTAGGCTAATTAGGAAGGGGTTAGAAGAATCTAGAAGGGGATTAGATTTTGCAAGTGGATTTGGTGGGTGAGGAAAAAATAGGATTTTATTAAAATAAAAATTCATTTATTTCAATAAATGTGTGCAAGTTGCATTTGTAGGAAAATGCAAGTGGGGGGGGGGATAATGATTTAAATAAATGTTTTATTTAATTTATTTAAAAGAGGAATAGGGGATTTAATTAAATAAATAGATTTTATTTATTTAATTGATTGGAATTTGATTTAATGAATGAATTAAAATAAATTGAATAATTTATTTAATTAATAGAAGAATGTTTGGAGATGAATTAATTAAATATTTATTTAATTAACTGATGGTTAGTGGATTTTTAATCAAATAAATAGCGAATATTTATTTAATTAAGCTGGACAGATTTGTGTGACTACATTTGCCCCTCTTTGAGACGATGCGGTTTATTGCGTTGTTTCAAAGAAAGAAAAATTGGTGTGAAGAAATGCCCCATAAAATGTAAATTTAATGGGTGGTATGCCCCCTCAAGAGATGGGCCGAAATTTTTTTAAAAATCAGGCGATCTCTCGAAAAAGAATGAAAATTGATAGGGTGTTAGAAGAAAAGAAGTTAGCCATATGGGTGAAAAATAGAAGAAAACGGGGGAAAAATAGAGAAATGGGGGGCTCGGGAAGTTCACGAGGACCACGGCGGTGAGCGGGGGGAAGTTACGGTGATGGCGAAGGGTATAAATGGGGTGAAAGGGGTGAAAACAGGATCATTTGTGACCATGACCAGTGTGAAATGAGAGCTCTGATAGGGACATTTGGAGGAACGAGCAGTAGTTAGGATGCCGATACCGATAGCAGAGCACAGATTCGAGCGAGTCCGACGGTTCCAGCGCCCAGATGACTACAGACCAGCGGTACGCAAATTTGAATTTTTAATTTTTAGGCTTTTTTGATATTTTTTTAGCTGAGTCCAAGTCGGGTCGGAGCAAGAGCGCTGGAACTATGGTTTTGGCGCTTTTGCTCCATTAACTAGCGCTATTGTGCCGTAACGACGCTATTGTGCCTTTGTTTGAGCGTTTTTGATTTTCTTTAGCGCTATTGTAGGCAAGTTTAGGGGCTATTGATGAATAAGCGCTATTGAAGGCTTGTTTGAGCACTATGGATTTTTATTGGCGCTACTGCATAGTTGTTTTAGTGCATTTGTAGTTTTAGTGCTATCGGATAGCTGATCGAGCGCTTTTGTTAGGTTTGTAGTGCTATTGTAGGGAAACTAGCGCTTTTAATGGTAAAATAACGCTTTTGCATTAGGATAAAGATATGCCCCAGTTTGGATGAAGAGAATCTCCTGATGCCAATGATGGGTGGATGGCGAGGTGAAGTGGCAGTTATTTTGAACCATAGCAGCCTGATGAGACTTAGGTCATTTGTTAGGATAAATGCCTGTTGAAGTCTAGGTGGCTATGATTGCTTACCTATTGAGACCTGAAGATACTTGATCAAAGTATCTGATGATAGTTTAAGTTTAAACTTAAGAAAGTTTGAAAACAAAACAACTGATGGTGATTTGATGAATGTCCATGTGCAGGAGGAGCTAGGCATGTTGCAGTTACGCGAGCGCCATCCTGCGACACAGGAGTTATGGGATCGATTGATAGAGGCGGAGATTTATTGCATTGCCTCGACTAGACTATATGAGGTGATGCACATGCCCGTGATTCATATGAATCACGATTTGATCACAACACTAGCAAAGTGGTGGCACAGTGAGATGTGCACCTTCCATTTGGCACAGGGGGAGATGATAGTGACCCTGGAGGATGTGTGGCACATCCTACGGATTCCGATTCCTCATTGGGAGGACTGCATACCATGTAGAGAGATAGATGCCCGGGAGAGTGCTGAGACAGTTTGGTCGGCAACAGGGACTGCCCAGCGGATCAGGAGAGTATGCTCGGGTTATTAGGGAGAGGTATGCATGGGGTCCAGTGATACCATATGATCAGGCACTGGCAGAGTTTCAGACACTGTAGGCGAGACCGTGGGACATATGACCGAGGGTCGTGGATGCAGGTGTGACAGATGAGTACATGTAGTACCGGGTAGTGCACTCGATCCTACAGATATTAGATCCAGCCGAGCCGATCCCAGATTTTGAGGATGAGAGGGGACAGAGACGGAGGAGAGCAAGAGGTCGAGGACCTAGGGCAGGTGGAGGAGATGGAGGAGGGGGTGGAGGAGGTGGTGGAGGTGGAGGAGGTGGTGGGTTGGGGATGCGGAGCCAGCGGAGAGGGAGAGGTGGACTGCCTCTATAGATATCACAGGGACCATTGATACAGGGAGGAGTTCAGCTGAGTGGGAGGGGGATGGAGAGAGAGATCCCGAAAGACAGAGGGGAGTGGACTACTGGAGAGGGTGGTACAGGTGAGGCAGTGATGGACACCGGGGAGGGAGCCACTGGAGATCTACGGGATCACATGATAGTACGCTTGCAGACCCAGATAGAGGATTTGGAGGAGGAGGTGGCAGCTAGGGATGTGCAGCTATTTGCACGGGAGTCAAAGCTAGCAGTGGTGCTGCGAGAGAGGGATAGTGCAGTGGAGAGATTGGCCGAGCTGCAGGAGAGAGTTTGGGTTGGAGTAGGGGCACAGGGTCCTATAGGGGAGGTGATGAGGGAGATGCGACGAGCACATGCAGAGATAGACTACTGGTGGGGTTTGTATGAGCAAGTTGTGCCAGTTAGCCAGCGAGCTCTTAGCTATTCTCAGATGCGACAGGCTAGATCAGAGCGATTGCAGAGGGCGCAGAGTAGTGGGGGTGTGATGGGTCCTCTACGGAGGGAGAGATCATGGGATGTAGGAGTGAGTGGTGGTTCGATGAGGCCTCCACGGAGAGATGGATCAGGTGGTGCAGGCACCAGTGGGAGAGCAGGTGGCGATGGTGGTGGTGGTACAATATCTGGCCAAAGTGGCATTTGAGAGAGCATTTTTTTGCATATATGTATTGTATCATTATTTATTTGTTGGACTGTATCTTGGATGGCTCTTGGTAGCCGATTTTGTAGACTTCATTGTACTCTGATATATGAGATGATATATATGAGGAGATCCCATATTTGTGATGATATGCATTTGATGTTTATGGATGTTTATGCAGGATGATGAGTTATTGCTTAGATGGATATTTGTTTATGTATGCATTTGATGAGATGTTTCCTATATGCATATTTTTATGATGATTTATGATGTGGGATACTAACATATGAATGCAGGTTTATATATGTATGATTGATTTTTTTGATGTAATGCTTTATGTAATGCCATGATGATGATGTATGCTTATGATTTATGAACAGGATTTTGGTGTTTCCTATTGCGATATAATGATGAGATGATTTATGCGATGATGTTAATGCAATGGTTGAATGATTGATTTTATGTATGGGTATGCATCTAGATGTGTTTAGATGAATGTAATATGGATAAACAAAATGTAAAGTACAAATGTTTATATGAGAATGCCTAAACGAATGTATATGTATAATGGATATATATAATGGTATGAACCAATGTTTTGGAAACAAATGGGTTTATGATTCTAAATGTTTAAATATGTTTTAAGTAAAAATGATAATGTGATGATACTATAACTTATGGTTTTTAATAACTGCACTTTAATGCAATTAAAAAGGATAATGAATGTGAAATGAACCCTAAAATGACCTGAGTATTCCTTACATGGATTTTATATAGCAAGTTAATACAAATGACTTGATATAAGGGTCAAGTCAACTAGAGTATTGCTTGCGGAACAGACAAGGATTATCTCCTTTCATGCATGACTTGGATTGTCCTCCTTGATCTTAGGCTGATCATATCCCGAGACAAGTGCATACCGTACTAAGAAATAAAACCTTTATCCAATTTGGATGGGGGAGGAACCAAAGGATGAGCATTGTACCTGCAAACAAACAATATATACATAAAGAATAAAGAATAAGGATCCTTGGTAATGGTTCATGCTCATATGGTCGAGGCATACGCTGTAGTCAGCAAGCCATAATGATCTATGACTGCATTTGGCATAAGATCACGTAGCCTGGTGAACTTCCCACGTAGACACCATTAGTACATGCCCCAAAACTTCATTGGAAATAATGCGCAATCGATACAAAACAATGCTGAAAGATCCCGATACAGATGAACAAATGATTGTATTCACAAATCAACCAAGTATTTGATAGCTTAATCATAATTTTCTTGTCAAAGAAAATGTCACTTTTTGTCTTTGTTTTTGATAAGGAAGGATGCATCCTTGTGGAAGATAGTTTTGAGTGTTGATGTTGATTGGTTGGTCAATTGATAAGTGGTCATCATGTGAGTTTTGTGTCAATGTTTGTTTTGTATCTGCTTGGATGAATATGTACAAGGTGTTGTCATGTTTTTGTTTGATTTTTGATGGTTTTTCGTTGTTTTTGGATTTTTGTGAGACATTTTTGAATGTTTTTGCCAATGAATCATAAGTAATGTAGAATCCACTTCCATCATCTATATTTTAAGGGTATTGCCCCCAAGTGTAGACATGACTATGAGAAAAAAAAAGTGGGATGCAAGATGCATGAAGTACTATCTCTAATTACAGATCAAATAACAAGCCATGGTTAGATGGATGGATGTGTGTATGTATAAATGTGATCGCAATGAGCCTGAAAGATACTGGAGCCATTGTCTTTACGAGTGGCGCCTGTTTGCCAGGTTTTCACCATCGCACTTACCCAAGGTGCCACCGGAGTGGTTGTTCACCATTTGGATGTATGATTTTTCTTTACTTTTTTGAATGTTTTTGTATTTCTTCAGGACATTTTTCTGAATGTTTTTGGTATTTTCCAGTATGCAAGGGAGCTTGATGCTCTGTTTAGCTTAGGTATAAAACCATTTGAGGTGCATGTTGTTGATTGGATCTGCAAGCGGTTCTCCTTCTGATGTAACCAACTGATATGCCCCGGACCCAAATACAGCAGTGACAACATATGGGCCTAGCCAGTTTGATTCAAACTTGCCCTGATGTTCTTTGTTTGGTTGGTTGCAAGGATTCTCTCGTAGAACAAGATCACCTACCTCAAATGTACGAGATCTAACTTGGTGATTGTAGCTTCTGCTCATGCGCTGTTGATAGGCTTTTAGATGGTTGTATGCAGCTTGTCGCTTCTCATCAAGTAACTCTAAGTCCTGAAGGCATGAGACTCTGTATGCTTCATCATCGATGAGATTGTGCAAGGAAACCCGTAAGGATGGTATCTTGACCTCAATAGGTAAGATAGCTTCAACACCATAGACCAATGAATAAGGAGTTGTACCTGTAGGGGTTTGAATGCTAGTTCGATATGCCCATAGTGCTGGATTCAATTGAACATGCCAATCACGACCGACATCATTGATTGTCTTCGTTAGGATTCTTAATATGTTTTTATTGGATGCTTTGGCCTGACCATTGCCTTGTGGGTAATAGGGGGTGGAAAAGCGATGTTGGATATGAAATTTCTCACAAAGTTCACGGACATCCTGATTTTTGAAAGGAAGACCGTTATCTGTGATGATGGACATGGGTACACCATACCGGCAGATGATGTAATTGAGGATGAATGAGGTGATCTGCTTGCCGGTGACTTGGGTAAGTGGAACAGCTTCGATCCACTTTGTGAAATATTCAGTGGTGGTAATAATGAATTTGTGGCCGTTGGATGAAGATGGATGAATCTTACCCACAAGGTCGAGGCCCCATTGACAAAAAGTCCATGGTGTTGTGATTGGTTGCAGTTCCTGGGCTGGTGCATGTATCAGGTCACCATGAACTTGACATTTCTTGCATTTTCTGACAAAGTAGTAGCAATCCTTTTCCATAGATGGTCAATAGTATCCGTTGCGCAGGAGTTTCTTGGCTAGTGACGGACCACTTGAGTGAGTCCCGCAAATTCCTTCATGTACCTCTTCCAAAGCCTTTGTTATCTCACCTTGTTCCAAACATCGAAGGAGAGTACCATCAAGACTGCATCGGTATAGGGTTTCAACAATAATGGTATATCAAGCAGTTTGGCGAATGAAGGTTTTATGTTGGTTATTCGATTGGTTGGGAGGAAGGGTGTGATCATGGAGATAGGTGTGGAACTCACCGTACCATGGGGATTCAAAACTGACAAGGTGACATATCATTTCGGATTCGGGGATATCATAAGCGGGAATCCAAAGTTGTTCTACCAAGAACTCGTAGCTTGTTGAATTTTGTGGAAGATCTAGGAGAGATGCGATAGTAGCCATAGCATCAGCAGCTCGATTCTGATCTCTTGGTATCTGCTCAAAAGTGATAGTAGTAAATGATGTCTTTAGAGTGTCCACCATTTTCTTATATGGAATGAGTTTATCATCCTTGGTCTGATATTCATCTGTTGCTTGTCGAATGACCAGTTGGGAGTCGCCATATACTTGTAGTTCTTGTAATTTCCATTGTATGGATAACCTGAGTCCTGTGATCAAGGCCTCATACTCCACTATGTTGTTGGTGCATGGAAATGTGAGTCTGTAAGACTTTGGGATGCTATCACCTTGAGGTGTGATAAATAGAATGCCTGCCCCCGAGCCGTGCCTAGTGTATGAACCATCAAAGTATAATTTCCAGGGTTGTGTTGTTGTAATCATGAATATCTCTTCATCTGGAAAATTGGAAATGAGAGGGTGATCACCTGTGATGGGTGCATCGGCCAATTGATTTGCAATAACCTGACCTTTGATAGCTTTACGATCTATGTACTCGATGTCAAATTCACTTAGAATCATTACCCATTTGGCTAAGCAACCTGTCAATGCTGCTTTGCTAAGTAAATACTTGAGTGGATCAATCTTTGCAATGAGTTGCACTTTATGTGTTAACAAATAGTGCCGCAGTTTAGTGGCTGCTAAGATTACTGCTAGGCAAGCTTGCTCAATTGGTGTGTAATTGAGTTCATAGCCCACCAGTGTATGAGAGATGTAGTAAACAATACACTCTTTCCCTTCTGCATTATGTTGCGCCAATAGTACACCCAATGCTGTACTTGTTGTTGAGATATATAGTAACAACGGTCTACTTGGATCTGGTGGCATCATCAATGGTGGATTCATGAGATAGTCTTTAAGCATTTGAAATGCTTGTTGGCATCTGGCATCCCACTGAAAGCGGATGTTCTTGTGTAGCAAGTGTGTGAATGGGTGACACTGATCAACCAATTGTGCAATGAATCTTCAGATGGATTGAAGCCGCCCTTGTAATGTCCTTAGTTGACTGATATTATTTGGAGGTGGCATATCCATGATTGCCTTAACCTTTGTTGGATCGACCTCAATACCTTTGCTTGAGACAATGTATCCTAGAAGCTTCCTGGAGGTCACTCCAAAGACACATTTCTTTGGGTTGAGTCGAACATGGTATTGTTCCAGTCTACCAAAGATTTTATCTAAGATGTGGAGATGCCCTTCTCTGGTGAGTGATTTTGCTAGTAAGTCATCAACATAATCTTCCATCATGGTATGCATCATGTCATGGAAGATGGTGGTCATTGCTCTTTGATAGGTTGCTCCTACATTCTTTAGACCAAAAGGCATTACATTCCAGCAATATGTGCCCCATGGACATGTGAAGGCTGTCTTATGTTGGTCCTTTGGTGCGATCTTTATTTGATTGTATCCTAAAAAGCCATCCATGAGTGAAAGCATGGCATGTCCTGCTGTCAGATCCACTATGATGTCGATATTTGGTAGGGGGAAGTCATCCTTAGGACATGCATTATTCAGATCTCTGAAGTTAGTACAAATGCGGATGCCCCCTTTTGGTTTGCTGATAGGCACAATGTTGGAGATCCATTTTGCATAATCAATTGGCCTAATGAAACCAACATCTAGGAGTTTCTTGAGTTCTGTTTTAACTAGCACTGCAATCTGGGGATGCATCTTACGAAGCTTCTGCTTGATAGGTTTGGCTCCTTCTGCTATTGTGAGGTGATGCATGACTAAATCAGGATCAAGCCCAGGCATGTCTGCATATGACCATGCAAAGTTGATATGACGCTTCTAGAAGAACTCTATAAATTTAGGTTGTTCCTTTGGAGTGAGAAGAGATGCCAGATGTATGATATGAGGATTTTCAGGAGTACCCACATTGTATTCTTTGGTTTCCTCGATGAGAATTGTTGATCATTTCTGTTGTGCATTAGCAGGGAGAATGTCAAACCCTTCATCCTCAGGCACCTCAGAGAGGTTTTCACCATTGGATACACTCTTTCTTTTTACTTTTGTGGGATTAAACAGTGCCACAGTGTGGTTTTCACTGGAAGATCCATGTTTTATAGTTATATTTTTTGCAGCTGGAAGGTTTGGCATCCGCCCCGAAGTATGTTGCGCTATTAAGTTGAATGGTGAATCCAGCTTTGTGATCCCCACTTGGTAGATTATCCCTTAATTCCAAAAAGTCAATGATGGCCTCATCGTTTTGGAAGAAGTCAAGACATGGGGGATTTGGTTGGTTCCATTCGAGGAGTTCAGGGTGGATAATGGGCATTACTTCATCGATTAGGTTAAGCACGTTAGATGTATCAGTGAGGTTTAAGACATTATGGTGAAGGTCATTGATGGTACTCTCCCTATCAGAATCAGGTGTAGGATGAGATGTAGGGTCTGTCGAAGATGTTTCCAGTTCAGGAACCCATGTGGTCTTTATCTGTGCTTCTCCATAAATAGGGATGTCTTTGCGTGGCGAAGGTGGTGATGTGTCTTCCTCATCTGAAGTATTAAGCTGTACAGAATCAAATTCCCATTCATGTGAGTCGGTCTCTGAGTCACTTTCCAGCATCCGATTACTATACCATACTGGGATGTCTTTTGAGTTAAATACTGCAGGTGTGATTGGCTGATGTACCTTTGTAGTGATCGGTGCTGTAGGGAGTTTGATGGGGATCAAGGAATCTGATACAGGGAGTATCGATAATATTAACTCAGTGGTTTCTGTTGGAACTGCTGGTGCCATAGATACGGCTGCGGGTTCTGATATAGTTGCTGCTGTTAATGGTGCTACTAATGGGATTATGGGTTCATTTGGTGGAATGAATGGCATTGGTGATGGTTTCATTGGGTTTGTGAGCCTCGATGGGGCAGTTGGGATGGTGCTTGAGGCTGCTTTAATGATGAAAGGTCTCCTTTTTGTAGTAGGTTGACATAATGGTTTGCTGGGTTTTCCTTTGAATCTGAGTCTAGGAAAGATTTCTTTTTCAAAGCCTAGGCCTGTATTACCTTTGGGCTTTAATTCTAGCAGCAGAGGTTCATATCATCCTTGTTTGCAATATCCCAAAGCACTTTGACCATCATATCCCATTCGTTGCATAATGAGGAGACCTTTGCCATACTGATCCGTAGGAAGTTTAACTGGCAGGATATCAGGGGTGATGGGATCTTTATAGATCCATTTTGCTAAGTCCTCATCTTGGGTTTCTTCTTCTTGACTCTTTCCAAGAATGAAAGGCGTCAAAGAACATGCGGGCATGATTAGTGGTTGTTGGAGTAACTGCTGTGGTTTACCATGTGTTCGAGGAGAAGTGGGCATTTGTCCCACACAAAAGAGTTGACTCAAGTTGTATTCCCCAGGACCTTCCTCTGCTATCTTCATCTTAAGCTTTTCTTGCTTGGGTATAGTGGTGTTTGAACTGGCAAGAGAGGCGGGACTTATATATGATGTGGAGGAAATGACTTCTCTATTATTAGGAACAATAATCTCTGGTTGATGGTTGATATTATGGCAATACGCAAAAGGATTTGCATTGCCCAGGATTGTGATCTCTGCACTGTTATGTGGGAACTTGATACATTGATGGTAGGTAGATGGTATGGCTTGCATGGCATGTATCCAGGGTCTCCCTAATAATAGATTGTATGGTAGAGGAAGGTCCAAAACCTGACAGATGATGTGCTTTAGCACAGGGCCTACTCAGATTGGTAATACCATAGCTCCTTTGGATGAACGCTCTGCATCGTCATAAGCTTTGATTGTGATCTTCTTGCGAGGATCCACTGATTCTACTGCATATCCCAATGCTGTGACCAACTGTAGTGTACAAATGTTCAGGCCTGCTCCATTATCGATCAAGACTCGCTTGATCCTATGCTGGTTGATAAAGCCTTCAATGTGTAGCGAAGCGTTATGAGGTTGCTGGAAGGAAGAGTTGTCACTTTTAGAAAAAGTGAGACAAGGTGATGACTTTAGACTTCCAACCATGGCTTGAAATTGGTCTATATTCAGGTTTGCAGGGACTGATGCCTCTTGAAGTGCTTGATCCAAGATAGTTTTATGAGATGGCGATAGGCGCAATATCTCTAAAATGGATATAAACGCAGGTGTTTTGTCTAATTGTTCCACAAGATTGTACTGCTTTGGGATGGAGGTGGTGCCTTGTGGAGCTGCTTTTATGGTGACCTTGCCGTGACGCGTAACAACATTGCAATTTGAGTTGGGATTTTTGAAGGTTATAGTTGCAACTTGTTCATTGGCATCATACAGATGATTTACAGTGTAATTATACGCAGCCTGTGTATAATTAGTGGTATCAGTGCCTCGCCTGGAAGTGGAAGGACCCCTTTGATCTTGTGATGGAAGTGGATTTTTGAACATTAGATGATCATTATTGGTTGTTTTTGGGTCATGTCCTTCAATTTCAATTTCTCCTCGGTCAATAAGATCCTGGATAAGATCTTTTAATCGGTGACAATTACTTGTCTTGTGTCCTTTTCCTTGATGGAATTCACAGTGTTCAGTATCTCTCCACCATGCCGGTTTGAATTGAGGCTCATAGTTTGATAGTTTAGGTAGAGTGACCAAATTTTGAGAAATGAGTTGTCACAATACTGTTTCAATGGGTTCCCCTAAGGGAGTGTATGTGCATTTCTATTTTTGCTGATGAGGTCTTGGTTCATCATGAGATGTGATGCGACCTTGATTGGAAGGAACATTTGTGTTATTCTGAGGTGGAGGATTTTGTCCTACAAATAGAACCACAAGTTGTGCATTTTGGATAGTCTGGGCATCCACAACCCCATCATTGACGATATTCTTATTTTTATTCCAGAAGCTTGGTTTATCACTATTGAAGCGCGGACGAGGACCATCTTTTGGTTCATTAAAGATTTTGATGAGTCCTTTCTTGATGAGTGCCCGTTCACATTTTAAACCCTTGGTGATCATATCGTTAAAAGAGTTTGTGTCTTTGACATCCAGGTGAAATTCCATTTCTTCGTTTAAGTTGGAAATGAATATTTCCACTAGTTCTCATTCAGGTAACTGAAGAGAACGTCTGCTAGACATTTGGCGCCATCGTTGCAGGAATACTGAGAATAGTTCACCTGGTTTTTGTTTGGTGTTGCACAGATCAGCCATGGTAATGTCGCGTTCAATGTTATGAGAGTAATGAGCAAGGAACTTCTGGATGAGTTCCTCAAATGTTCTAATGCCACCTGGAAGGCGGGAAAAGCATGATGTGGTTGTTCCTCCCAAGCTTTGTGGAAAAAGGAGCATTAGGTATGTGTCTTCATATGCCACTTCAACACAAGCGGAATGAAATTCTCTGACATGATCACGGGGATCCCCCTTTCCTCTATATTTTTCAAATTTGGGTGTTTCGAATCCGTGTGGAAATGGTGGCATGTATAGATTCCTATCAAAAGGATAGGGACAAAATGTCATTGAGTGAGAATTGGTTAGTCTTGACACCACTATGAAGTTGTTGGGCGAGATTCTCGACTTGTTGCTGCAACATCTCCATTTCGTTTGTAGGAGGAGGTGGTGGGTTACCTCGAGGAATGTTATATCTGATGGGATCTCTTCCTCTTTCCTCTTCATGGTGAATTTGTCTTTTTGATGCTTGTCTTAGTTGGGCAAGATCAAAGTCAGAGGGGAGTTTTGCTCCTTCTTGAGCGAGTCTTAAGAAGTGAGCATCTGCATTGCTCCTGAGTATTTCATCAAAAAGTCTGTTAAAGAGAGGGTTATGCTGGGCCCTTTCTATTGTTGCAGGAGTAGGAGTACTTGGGTTTTTGTCATTCGCATTTCCTCCAAGTGCTTCTTGAAATTCATTGAGATTTTCCTCTTCTTCTTCTTCTATTTCAATTTCTCGTTGCCTTGACTGTGATCGGGTTTGAGCCATTTTGCTTGCAAGTTGTTGTTGAAGTTGTGTGAAAATGATGATGAGTTTTTTATGAAATGAAAGATTGATGGTTGGTGAATTGTGTTGTATGTGGATCTCTATCACTTTTAAGGTAGATGTAACTGAAATTACTTCTTTGAATTGCTTGTTTGTTTGATAAGTTTTGGATGTGATAAGGTGTAGAGAAATCTGAGATGTGTTACAGATTGAACTACCTAGTAATGAGAGGATTCACTCATGAACTAGTTTTAACTTGCGTAGATGTGTCTCTTAGGATGAGCTTATCCTAGATGTAGAAACAATCTAAAAAGTGATGTGATGTGTTTGATTCAAGCAATATCTAAAAGAGAACTTTGGGACAAGAACCTCTTAATTTTTTGAGAGTTGGAACGGATTGATGATGAAGTGATGATGGATGAATAAGATGATGGATGTTTTTAACTTCAATAAAAACTTTGTGTGACAAATGGGACAAACTCTACCTCTTCCCTTTCGGGTGTTGGTGGTATTTCACGAGCTGTGTTGTATGTGATACAGACGTTTGGGAAGAAGTTGGGATTAATCTTACCTCCTTGGTTTTTGTGATAACTCAGCGCTCTATATTGCATAAAAGCTCTATGGTTCAAAGTCTCTGAATCAAATTCGTTTGTTTTGCCTTGAAGGTAGAGGTGCATGTGATGCAGAAAGACTCTATGTGAGAAAAAGATTTGTCTATTTATATAGAAGAATTTCCTCGTTTTGATCAAAGCCTTTGAGCTTAATGGTCTTCTTTTCAAGTTGATATTTTGATGACGCTTCTTTCGCAAGATGTGAAGAATGGTCATAAAATTTGACTCTTTGTTGTTTGCACTTTGTTTTTGGAAGTGATTTTCTTTTGATGTTTCTTTGACAAGAAAACAAAGCAAGCACACAAACACAAGAATGTTGCCCCCAAAGGCACAAATGAGTATGGGTCTAGATCAACCCAATCCTTAGACTTGTATATGACCCTTCCTTTAGATGTATTTTAAGGTGTATTTCCAAAGCCTGAAGTCAGCTCAATCTGTACTTGGTCTTTAAAATGAACACACTTCAAACACTTTTTATCCCTAAGGTCAAATGGCTAGTTGTGATAAATTTAGCCCACATCTTGATATTTCTTTGACTTTGGTACTACATACCTTATGAATCCCACCTTGGTAGGTAAGGATGTGATATACTAAGTCTTGCATGAGCATAACAAATAGATGATCCCTATGATGGGGGAGTCACCACTTTTATCAAGTCACAAGTGACTTTTCAAAAAGCTATGTTTCTACTCAAGGAAATATGTATGGTGAGTATCTTGGGAGCAAAACCATCTATGCTCTTGCACTAAATTATATCGCAAATATCCTCAATCAATAGAATGGGTGGGATACTACTTAAAGGTGTTTAGTCATGTTCGATGTTTTTGGACATAAGTTCATTCTACAGTGACTCACTTAAGAGCCTTGTAATTGGTGGTGGGGCCCATTTGTCCTTTCGGCCAGTTACACTGTAGGAATAGCTATACCCAAGGCTACAACTTTCGCTCTCACCTGATTTCTATAGCAGCTTGAAGGATTTACCGCGTGAGGTGGTTCCCAAGAGTATCGATCCCTTGGCAGGCCTCTCTTAAAAAGATAAAATTTGAGTGTTACTAACACTTTTCTCTTGCACCTAGGACCATGAAAGCCAAGGGAGAGGATAGCGTGTGTTAGAGGTGGAACCACTTGATTGACTTTTTGCACAAGTGTGCCAAGTACGAAAGACACTTGTTCTTTTTAACCCATCATCGCAATGTGATCTAACTATTTGGAGATGTTGCTCCAACAACCATGGTGTTCTTTTTAACTTCAAAAGCAATGTGTTTTGTAATCTAGGAATTGGAAATCCTGGTCAACTTAATGAAAACACGTTTGCTTGAAGTAAAATTGCTTGCAAAAAATCAAAACAAGTGGATTGTGTATTTTATGTGCACCAAAATTTGAAGTGTGGATTGTGAATCTTTTAGTTTGATGCAAGGAAATCAAATTTGTTTGTTGATTTTAAGCACCAAAAGACAAGTGATCCTAACTAGAAAGCAATGGATCTTTTTATTTTTTTTTCAAGTTTTAAAAGCACCAAAAGACGAGTGATCCTAACTAGAAAGCAATGAAATTTTGTTTGTTCAAGTTTTAAAAGCACCAAAGGAAAATTTGTAATTTTTAATGGTGAGTTTTAACCTGCACAAACAACAAATTGTTAGTAAAATCTACGTCAAAGGGGGGGCTTCCACAAGCCTAAAATTTTCACTTTTTTGGTTACAAGGTGATTTTTACGACATTCTGTTACAATAGCGCTAGTCTATGTTTGAATAGAGACGCTATTTAACACAAAAGCGCTGAAATAATGGGAAAGACAGAGAGGCAAAAGCGCCGAAATATTATCAATAGCGCCAAAAGAACGACCACCGCGCTAAAACAGTTCCAAAAGCGTTGAAATTTTGACAATAGCGCTATTGTAAGAACAATAGCGCTAAAAACATAAGTGTCGGTAGCGCTAGAACGTGTTCAATAGTGCCAAAGCGCAACCTGTGTGACACTTTCAACATTTAGACATGTTAGTTTGCTAAAAAAAATGATATTTTTGGTGTTTCGATTAACGTCGGGTTCACCAAATGATGCTCTGCATAAATGGACAAGGTTAGTCTGAGATAAACAACACAAGAAACCAGAAAATCGTTAGTGTTAGTCAATCAAAAACTAATCTAAAAAGGCATATCAAGAGATACACTAAAAACATGAAAGCATATTTAACTAACAAAGCAAACATGGTGAGGCATCTCCAAATACCTCCTAACATACTCTTAGCTCCTTCTTGCTTGTTTCTCTCCTCTCCAAGTTCCAAAATAGTGTAGCTCTCAGCAGCTTTTTGCACTATGGATGCTTATGGAGGATTGAGATTGTAGTATTGTGCTCCAAATGTAAAATGAAAAACTTAAATAATAGATGATATTGAAATGATTGATTTTAACCCAAAATGACAAGATATTAGTTGATTATGCTAAAATGCTCTCTTAAAATGCCTATAGCTTAAATGCATACAAGTTTTCAAGATCTGGATTATGAAGAAATGGGCTCTATTTATAGGAAAAATGGAGCAATGGATGGTTGAGATTGAGCAATCTCAACAAGGGTCAGGATTGAATGATTTCAAATCCATGTGAGGGCTTTCAACCCAATCCCAGGATGACAAGTGTCAATGTGAGATAGGTTGAGAGGGGAGGGAATGAGCATTAAATGCTTGACATGACCTTGGGAGTTAAAGTCAAAGTTGGTTGAATGAATAAACTCTTTATTCAAAGAATAAAGCTTTTATCCAATGGATAAACTCTTGTGCAAATGTGAAATGGATGAATATGGTCAAAACAATAAATATTTGGGGAGACAAGTTTGAAATAACCATAAATGGTTATGTAAGAGCCATTAATGGTCATGTAAGAGCCATTAGTGGTCTTGGAAGACTTTGGGGGTTAATTTGTTGAACACACAAAGCATTAAATGCTTTTCAAAGACTTTGGAGCCTTTGAGAAGTGACTCCATTTTTCTTAGGAATGTGCCAATAATTAGGGGATGGATTAGGCTAATTAGGAAGGGGTTAGAAGAATCTAGAAGGGGATTAGATTTTGCAAGTGGATTTGGTGGGTGAGGAAAAAATAGGATTTTATTAAAATAAAAATTCATTTATTTCAATAACTGTGTGCAAGTTGCATTTGTAGGAAAATGCAAGTGGGGGGGGGATAATGATTTAAATAAATGTTTTATTTAATTTATTTAAAAGAGGAATAGGGGATTTAATTAAATAAATAGATTTTATTTATTTAATTGATTGGAATTTGATTTAATGAATGAATTAAAATAAATTGAATAATTTATTTAATTAATAGAAGAATGTTTGGAGATGAATTAATTAAATATTTATTTAATTAACTGATGGCTAGTGGATTTTTAATCAAATAAATAGCGAATATTTATTTAATTAAGCTGGACAGATTTGTGTGACTACATCATCATATCAACATATTCTGCATATATGCCAACAATCTCCCCCTTTGACATTGATGGCAATATACAAAGATATCTCTCTTTCTGCATCACATCTTCTCCTTAATACTGCTGATATCTTTTCACTTCACATCTTCTCCCCCTTTGACAACAATGCCAAAGTGGAGGCACAAGCTTCCCTGTTCCACTATTCTACTCCCCCTGAGGAGTAGCATCCTTCAACACATCAATCCTGAAAAGATATAGCAAAGTAAGATCTGACTGATGTGGAGCACAAACCTTTAGATTACCTCTTGAAGGGGCAACACCCCTAACTCACCTCTCAGATAGGTAAAAGTAGCCTTCGGTAGAGGCTTGGTGAATATGTCTGCTAACTGAGCTCCTTATTGGAAACATGTTCCAATACCACCTCTTTGTTTTGAACCTTTTCCCTCAAGAAATGATACTTGAGTTCAAAGTGCTTGGTTCTAGTATGTAAAACCAGATTCTTGGATATGTTAATTGCACTTGTATTGTCACAGAATATACTTACCGATTCAGATACAGGAATTTTGAAGCCATTCAATACATGCTTCATCCAAATAGTCTAGGTACAATTCATAAAAGCTGCAATATAGTCTGCTTCTATTGTAGACTGAGAGATACAGCTCTTCTTTTTACTCATCCATGAGACCAGTCTACCACTGAGAAAGAATGCACCACTGGTTGTGCTCTTCCGGTCATCTACATTACCAACCCAATCAACATCTGTGAACACTTTCAAGTTGAACTCATTAATGTATGGATACCATAACCCATAGTCAATAGTTCCCTTCAGATATCTAAGAATCTGCTTGACTGCTACCAAGTGGGATTCTTTTGGGCTTTGCTGAAACCGAGCGGTGATACCCACTGCATGTGTAATGTCTGGTCTGTTATGCACTACATAATGCAACTTACCAATCATTGATTGATATTCCTTCTCATTTACCAATGCCGAGTCATCCCCTTTTGATAGTTTACAACTGGTCACCATTGGTGTACCAACTGGTTTACTATCTTCCATGCCAAAGGTATTCAACACTTCTTTGACATACTTGGACTGAGTAATAAAGATTCCATTTCTCATTTGCTGAATATGCAGTCCAATGAAGAACTTAATTTCCCTTGTGAGTGACATTTCAAACTCCCTTTTCATCTTATCTGCAAAGTCATGACTCGTCTTGTCATCTCCACCAAAGATTATGTCATCAACAAATACTTCACAGATCAAAATCTGATCTCCTTCTGATTTCAAGTAGATATTGCTATCTTCACTTGTTCTTTCAAATCCAATCTTCACAAGATGGGAATGCAAGCATTCATACCATGCTCTTGGTGCCTGCTTCAATCCATATAAGGCTTTATGTAACCTACACACCATGTCACTGTCTTCTGATAGGGCAAACCCATCTGGTTGCTCTATATACACCTCTTCTTCAAGTATTCCATTTAAAAATGCAGATTTTACATCCATTTGGTATACCTTGAATCCTTTAAAAGCTGCATATGCAAGAAGCATATGAACTCCTTCCAATCTTGCTACTGGAGCAAAGGTTTCTCCATAGTCTTCTCCTTCTTCTTGGGCATATCCTTTACACACTAGTCTAACCTTGTTCCTTACCATTGTGCCATCCTCATTCAGCTTATTTCTGAAGACCCATTTGGTTCCAATGACATTTTTATGCTCCGGTCTGGGTACCAGAGACCATGTGCCATTCTTCTCTATTTGGTCAAGTTCCTCCTCCATTGCCTAGATCCAGTCTTCATCTTTATGTGCCTCTTTGAATGATTTAGGCTCAAATTTAGAGATCATACATGAGCTTTCCCTGACCTTTCTTCTTCTAAGAATTCCTGCATCTTTGTCTCCTATGATATGCTTTGGATCATGATTGAGTTTGACATACCTAGGTATGTTCTTAACAACTTCCTCTTGCTTTTCTTCATCATCCTCATCTTCATCAACATCTATCGGTGTAGGAGCACAATTGCTAGTACTGGGCTGATTTTCAATCGGTTCCTAGAAGGTTACTACCGGTTCATCTCCTACATGCTCTCTGCCAGTTTCCTCTGATTTCTTAGAGTTTTCATCAACCCTAACATTGATGCTTTCAACAATTCTTTGAGTCCTATTGTTGAAACATTTAAGAGCTTTTCTCTCACTGGAATACCCTAGGAATATTCCCTCATCACATTTTGCATCAAACTTGCTCTGATGTTCACTCCTCTTGATATAACATTTACTACCAAACACTCTGAAGTAGCTTACCACTGGTGTCTTACTGGTTCAGTACTCATAAGGAGTCTTATCCTTTCCTTTCTTGATGAGTGCCCGGTTCATTGTGTAGACTGTAGTGCTCACCGCTTCTCTCCAAAAGGTGTGAGCTACCTTTCCTTGGATCAACATAGTTCTAGCCGCTTCAACCATAGTTCGATTGTTTCTCTTTGCTAGGCCATTCTACTGTGGAGTCCAGGGGGCAGACAATTGCCTCTTGATACCATTCTCTTCACAATATTTGTTGAACTCATCAGAAGTGAATTCCCCTCCTTGATCAGTTCTAAGGCATTTGATTCTTCTACCACTTTCCTTTTCTACCAATGCTTTGAAAGCTTTGAACTTTCCAAAGGCTTTAGACTTGTCCTTCAAGAATGTGACCCACATCATTCTTGAGCAATCATCAGTAAGAATCATAAAATACCTATCTCCCTGCACACTCCTAGTTTTCATAGGACCACACAAATCAGTATGCACAAGATCAAGTAAGTTGTCAACAGTGAAAGATTTACCTTTGAAGGTTGAGGAAGACATTTTCTCCAGTTGACATTCTCTGCACAAAGGATTTTCCGGTTTGCTCAGCATCGACAGTCCTCTAACTGCCTTGATCTTACTGGCCTTCACTATGTTATCAAAGTTTACATGGCAGAGTCTCCTATTCCATATCCAGCTATCATCAAACTTAGCCATAAGACATGTACTTATATTTGCATTCAGCTGAAATAAGTTACCTTTGGTCTGCATACTGGTGGCCATCAGTTCACCATTCTTTCCTTTGATTTTGCACACTCCATTTTTGAATTCCAGAGTGAGTCCACTATCATTCAACTGGGCAACACTCAATAGATTGTGTCTGAGACCTTCCACCCAATACACATTGTGAGCACTGCTCTTTACATTTAGAGAGATGGACCCTCTGCCTTTGACCATACATGGTGCATCATTACCAAAGCAAACCACCCCACCAACATACTTTTTCAGAGATATAAACTTGCTTCGGTCACTAGTCATATGGTGAGAACAACCACTGTCAATAATCCACTCATTGGAATTATCAAAGCGGGAGACAAGAGCCTTTTTGTTTGACACATCCTCCTTGAATGCAACAAACACAATACCTTCATTTTCTTCATATTCTGATTCCTCATCTGTGATAGCTTCATCAACTGCTACAAAATAGTTTCTCCAGTTTCCTCTTTTGAATTTCTTGAACCTTTCCAGTTTGTCCTTATTGTCACCATTAGGACAATTTATAGCGATGTGTCCTATCCGGTTACAAGAGAAGCATTTCAAAGGAAGCTTACCTCTGTATTTGCCGGTTCCCTTAGGAAGTATCTTGGAAAGAAGAGCTTCAAATTCCATCAAAATATCCTCATCATCCATTTATTTGCTCTGTCTTGGTTCACTGCTGGTGCTTGCTTCTTTTCCTTTTTTGGATGGTGCAACAGATGCTCTAAAAGCTGATTCAGTCTTCTGAACACTACCATCAAAACTTTTTAGCTCATAGGCTGTCAACTTTGCAATGATGGAGTTTAGGGATACCTTAGTCTTGTCTATTGATCTCAACTCCTGAATAGCAACAACCCTTATTGCATAGACCGGTAATAGGGATCTCAAAAGTTTGCTAACAACAATGGAATTTTCTATTTTACCACCTATACTCTTGATATCTCCAACAACAGTTTTGATTCTTATTCCATATTGTTGAATGGTCCCACCTTCAACCATCTACATGTCTTGAAACTTCCCTCTAAGGCTTTCTTCCTTAGCTTGTTTTACATGCTCATCACCGCCATAGATATTCTCAAGAGTATCCCATACTTCTTTGGGATTTTCTTTATCCTGGATATCAATAAACTCAATGTCAGATAAACTACTGATTAGGGATTCCATGACTTGCCCTTTCTCCTGAATCTCTCTCTTTTGGTCATCGGTGAGAGTACCGGTAGGGATAACATAAGCATTCTCAACATAGCTCCAATGTTGAGCACCCATGCTTCTGATGTATATCTTCATTCTGTCCTTCCATATTTTAAAGTTATCTCTGTTGAATTTTGGACCTTCTCTCTTCATCATTACGATAGGAAATTTCCCTCAAGCGGTTAAGCTTACAACACAGAGGACCTGGAGGGTGCTCTAATACCAATTGATAACTCAGTGATGAATAGTGAGTACCAAACCGGTATTGAGAGGGGGGGGGGGTGAATCAGTACAAGCACAAACACTTTTCTTCAACCAGTTTGATTGTAGATTGTAAACTACTAGCAATCCCTAACGATCCAAACCAGATTACTATCGGTTAAACACAGTGCAATTGTGAAAGACATGAATCGGTTAATCTTCTTAGCTTTTCATACAACCTACTCCCTCATTTCCACTTTGTTCTTATGCATAAACAGATAATCTATCATTAGAGATATAATAACTTGCTAGATCAACATGATTCACTGCTTGACAGAAAACAACAAAGCATCACATGAAAAGGACATCACACATGACACACATATTTTTCACATGGAAACCCAACTGGGAAAAACCATAGTGGGGATGAATACCCACAATCTGTTTTGAACTCTTTAGAAGTCCACTCTATTAGAAGCCTAGTTCGGTTAAGGACAGTTACAACAGGTTCTATTAGGAACCGATCCTGTTAGGGATCACCCGTTTAAGGGTTAAACCCTATTAGAGGTTACCTTGTTAAAGGATTTTATGAACTCAATGGCTTTGAGTCACCCTGTTAAAGGATTTACAACAAGCTGGTTAAAGCTACCCTATTAAGGGATTTTCCAACTGTTGAAGTTATTAGAGATCAATAGGTATTACAATGATCTGGTAATAACACTCAATACCAATGTAGATTCACTTTAGTTCCTTCCTTCTGCACACACACTATGTAGGTATCAATCCTCTCAATTGGTCTGGCAAGAATCACGTATCTCTGCACATAGATACACACACACTATGTAGGTATCAATCCTCTCAACTGGTCTGGCAAGAATCACGTATCTCTGCACATAGATACACACACAACATTTTCCAACAACCTCAGCATTAAACACCACATCAACCTTATAGGAAACAGATAGGTCAGTAGCATAAAACCTAAACCCTAAACACTTAGGTTGAGAAATTTAGTCGGTTCAATCCCGACCATTGAACACTTTGCATTTGAATACTTGATCTTGAACAGATCTCAAGACATTCTCCATCATTCGTTCTTCGCCACTTCTTGGAGGTGATAACCCATCACGTGTTCTCCACCGTTTGCAGAGACTTCGCACATTCCCAAGGTAGATAGGATCGATCTCCTTCATGCAAGATCCTTCACGTGCATGAGGCTGATGTGGCAACATGATCTGATCTCCATTACAATGCTAACTCATCACACAATGCCATCGGTTGAAACACACAGGCTCGAAACACTTCAACCGAAAACCCTGAAGCTGAGACTACCAACCAGTAGTTATGCCATATGAACCCTAGATACAAAACATTCCATATAATGGTTCTCATTCTGACATACCGGTTTCCATATACCGGTTCTCGTTCTGACATACTGGTTCCGGTTCACAACATCATACCGGTTCACTCGGACAAGCATACCACTTCACTTTTTCACATATGCCAGTTCACAACATCATACCGATTTTCTTTATTAGTTGCTTAGCTTCAATAAACCTATTCATTATTTATCATGTTATCGGTTCACTCTTCAACATATTACTGGTTCTCTTTCAGCATATTGACATCAATGACAACACAATATCATCATATCAACATATTCTGCACATATGCCAACAATTCGATATGATGCCCCAGATATTGATTTTCAGATGTCGATACTAATATGATGTTAATATGATAATGATGCCCCCTTGAGAGATGAATTGAGAAAAAAATTGTCACTCAGGTTGATTTTGTTGATATTTTGACAATTTTTGGTATTTTTGCAAAATTTTGTTTATTTTTTTAGATTTTGGCAAAATTTTTCGATATGGATCTCCCGAAAAAATAAGAATAAAAATGATATTGTGTGTAAAATTACATGCCTAGTACAAAACATACACTGTGCATGTCTATCTAGGCAACCTACTTGGTTATATAAGCCTCCATGAGTCCATTTCCAGCTCATTTGTACACTTGACTTTTGGCGATTGGAGCTTGGAAGGGAGGAGAGAGAGAGAAAAATGGTGCCACCTTATCACAACTACAAATTCAAGCAAGTTCGATGATATGAGTGACCAATAGTGTATGAAGCATTAGTAAGTGAATTTTCTAACCTACTCGTGTGATTCGTAGCTAGATTTAGCTAGATTTTTCAATATTTTTAGCCCTTTTTTTGCGTTTTTTTTGTGTGCCCTAGTTTTTGCTTTCTTTTAGTGCATTTGTCAAATTTCAGGGTGCATTTGTCAAATTTTGAGGCACATAGGTATTATTTTGTGGCACATTTGAAATTTATAGTGGTGCATTTGTATTTTTATTTAGCGTATTTGTTAGGTAAAATAGCGCATATGTCTATTTTATTAGCGTTTCTGTCAATTGTTGTAGTGCATAGGTCAAATAATGTAGCACATAGGGTAGTTTGTGTAGCTCATAGGGTATTTTTTGTAGCACATATATTGATTGTTATGGCGTATATGTTGGGTGCATTTGATGACTATTTTGGCGCATACATGACAATGAGCGTTTTTGATAATTTTTTGGAAATTTTCAATTTGGCCAATTTGATATTTGAGATGTGGTTGATGTCCAATATTGGGTCCAAATTTTGATATGAGTCACATAGGTTGCTGAGGTCGATATGGGTTTACGTTTGATATATGTCATTGATATTAGTCACTGTGGTTGATATGGGTTTTGATTCAATATGGGTCTGGATTCGATAGGAGTCACTGTTTTGTCGTTATGGGTCTTGATTTGATATGGGTCAAACTGATTTTGATATGAGTCTTTATTGGATATGAGTCACTATTGTCGATATGAGTCAATAGAGTTGATATGGGTCGCTCTTGTCGATATGAATCATTGTGGGATAACTGTGAGTTTGATGTGGGTCAACTGTGTCACTGATATGGTATAACTTGTTGTCGATATGAATACAAGGTTTTTGATATGGTTAAATTTTGTTTTCCATATGGGATACGTTGGTCGTCGATATGGATCAAATATTGTTTGTGTTGGTTGTCAATATGGGTCAAATTTTGTTTGCGTTGGTTGTCGATATGGGTCAAATTTTGTTTGTGTTGGTTGTTGATATGGGTCAAATTTTGTTTGCGTTGGTTGTCGATATGGGTCAAATGTTGTTTGCATTGGTGGTTGATATGAGTCAAATTTTGTTTGTATTGGTTGTTGATATGGGTCAAATGATTTGATAGGATAGGATAGGCGCGGTTAAATTCACCTAACTGATAAGAGTTAAAGATTGAAACTCTTGTGAATGATATCGTGACTTTCGTCATTGATAGGAGAGTGCGTCGATGGTATTTAGGATTGATATGGTGTCGATTATGGTTTTGTAGGCCGCATTAGGTGTGTTGATGCTTCAGAAGCGATACCTGAAGACTCTATCTATGTGAGGAGCACTCATAGATGTAGAAAGAGCTATTATTACTGCATGTGGTTTATCTCATATCCTGTTCATGCCTTCCTATCAGAAGAACATGGCACTTTTGACTACCTTGCAAGAGAAGTGGCATAGTGATTGTTGTCCTCGATTTTAGCATGGCCAAAATCATGAGGTTACCCTACGAAACTGGTCCATTTCATACCTTATGGTCTTTGGGAGAGCTTAATCGACTTAGTTGGTTAGTTCGTTTTGCTCCTTGCTTTTCGTTTTAGTATTTTTCTTATTTTTCTTAAGTTTGTAGTTTTACTTGCAGTTCAGACTTTAAAGTTTGAACTGCTAGGTCTTTTCTTTGTTGACTACACATCGCACTTTAAAGTTTGATGTGCATTTGTTTGGTCTAAACCTACAGTTCGGACTTTAAAGTCCATCCTGCAGGTGGTCTCAGCCTGCAGTTCGGACTTTAAAGTCTGACCTGCAAACTGCTTTGTCATGCAATGCATGGCAGACTTTAAAGTCCGACATGCAAGGTTTTCTAGCCCACATGTCAGACTTTAAAGTCCGACATGCATTGCAAGTTGTAATTAATGTCGCATTTATTGTTAATCCCATGGTTTATTTAGTTAATTTTTGCATTTTTATTCTTCATTTTGGTTTGTTTTCTTTCCTCCACGCATCCTCATCCACTTTTGTTCACCGTGACTCAATTTTTCCACACTGTAGCTCAGATCGGGTCACCCCATTATCAGATTTTTTGATCAAGTGAAGTGGAAGAGGTAGGGTTTTTATTTTATGTTCTTTCCAGGTTTCTCCTTTGCTTTGCTTTGTTTGTTTTTGAGATTTTTCTTTTGTTTTTTGCGGAAACAAATGGATTTTGAAGTTTGATTGTCTCCCTTGCTTCAGAGGACAATCAGACTTCAAAACCCGATTGCCCTTTGAATTCACCCTCCTCTAGCCGCATACCAGACTTTAAAATCCAGTATGCAGCTGGATGGAAGTATCTCCGCATATCGGATTTTAAAGTCAGATATGCAAGATCATAACCTTCGCATATCAGACTTTAAAGTCCGATATACAGAGAGGAGTAGGTTGACATGTTGGGTTTTAAAACACGACATGTCAACCAATTGTTTTTCCCTTTGTAAGAACTTCAAACTTTAAAGTCCCATGTGCCTTTAATCTTTCCCAGATAACACATCGGACTTTAAAGTCCAATGTGCTTGTTTAAATTTTTCAACCCTACACATCGGACTTTAAAGTCCAATGTGTTATTGATTTTCCCCGGATTGACACATCGGACTTTAAAGTATGATGTGTTGATGACCCATCTCGGATTTGCACATCAGACTTTAAAGTTCGATGTGCTGATCAAGGTATTTTTAATTACACTTTAGAATTTAAAGTTCGATGTGTAATTTTTGTTTTCAAAAGAGCATATCGGACTTTTTTCCCCGACCTACTATTTTTGGCAATTTTACTCCCAAGCCTGTTTTGAGTCCTGTTTTTTGATCCGTTTGAGAAAAATTGATTTTAATAATAATGAATAGCTAATCATCAGTGTTGAATGCAGTCATCATGAATGTCAAATCTCCCTCACAACAAGCCCGAGTCTTCCTCAGGTCAGTTGGAATCTTTTCCAAGTAAAGCATAATCAAGAAAGATGAAGTACAAGTACGACAAGTACTTGAGTCTGTACCCAGAGAGTTTAGTAGACTTGAATATTAAGGATATCAGAGACACTGAAATTAGGCATGTTGATATGCAAGAATTTGTTGACCAGGTTCAAAAGTCTTCTGCTCGTCTAACCAGTCTAATCAAATCTGAGCTGCATAAGTATGCATCTTTTCCAGTTGCGGCTCATGATCTTGAATTTGTACTGGCAATAGAGGATCACTTTGATCCAAATACAAGGCATGTAAAGGACACTGATCAGAACGTCATCATGACCCTCGATAGTGTGTTCTTTAACAGTGTTTTCAAGGGTTCATCAGTTGAGGAAGTGGCTGATATTTCTCAAGAGAGTGCTCAAGAGTACTACGAGAAACATGAGGATAAATGCAAAAAGGTGATCAATATTGTTTATCTCTCTACTGCAAGGAGTTCTCTCACCTCACGATGGCCTAAGTCCTTCCACAGGAGTGATTTTAACGACATGGTCACCATGTTATCTAGAGTGAGGGGGTTAAAAGAATCATTATTTTCAAAACTGGATGTCTTATTACATAAATATAATAAAAAAGGGATCCACAAGAATTGATTGGGGAGAGTAGATTAGTGATGCACGTTGTGCTCAATTGAAGGAGGTCAAGGTGACACTGAAGTTTTACATGACCTCATACCTGGTTTACGTAGCTGCTTCAATGAGGCAATATCTAGGCTTGTCTACCAAGGGTGACATAAGATTGATGTTCGTCTGGGAGTATTATGATCAACTTGCCATCAAGAATCAAGGTAACCACTATAGAAGAGTTAACGATGCTTTCTTTGCTGTGTGGAAATGTGTGTTTGATAAGGGCATTCAAAAGCAAAGATTGTCAGAGATTGCCTACAAAAAAGTATCTCATTATGGTTGTGTTTATCTTCAATTTACTACATTCACCTAAATCTGAATCAGATGTTTCTCAAGTGAGCCCTTCATTCTTCCAAGGTTCCCTTCAGACAAAATCATCCTCATGGAGTTGTGCAGATAACTTATTAATATGCATGAAAAATAATCACAAGCACATAAGACTGGGCTAAAATTCCAAGAATCAATCGACAGGTACTCAGTGCTAATCAATCCCAAGGCCAAAAATATGGAGGAAGAAATGCAGTGGAATACCATGAGAAGGTTCAAGGCACGAAAACATTTTGACTTTCGTGGCATAAAGAGAAAACTCAGGAGGAGTTTTACTCATGTCTATAGGTTTGAGGATGTTTGGGTAGATTGTCAAAATGAGGAGGATATAAGAAGGATGGATTTCAGCCATCTTACTTTGGAACAAATTGGAAATTTGGATTTAGCTAAGATCCAAATGACCATGGAAGACACAGATGACATAGTGGACCCTGTTCATTATGAGAAGAAGATTGTTGACTCCCCACTTCCACTTGTGCAATGGTCGAAGAAAGAAAGAAAATCTGTTACTTAGAGGATCTCTCCTATCTTAGAAAACACCAATGCTTGGTGGCTGAAAAAGAATCTCAGGATGAAACAACTTCCTGCTAATTCACAAGATGATGACAATAGTGATGGCCCACTGGGCAAGACAACTATAACAGAAACAAGAACAAAGAGCAGGGCAGACCCGCAAGCACTATCCTCAGCTCCTATGGTACAATTGAAGGGTAAAGGACCCAAAATCAAATTTACAATTAAAGGGTCGAAGAAGGTGAATCATCATCTACATCACAGGAAGCAGTGGAGAAAGAGCCAGAACAACCGCCTGCCAGTGAAGTTGGAAAAGGAAAGGAGGTTGAAGAAGGTGAAATTACTCAACAAGAGGAAGTACAGGCAGAAGAAGTATCACACCCAGCTGAATTTGATGCCTCGATTACCTCACAAGTAATCATCCACTCTATTGACTCTGACTTTGACCAAGAGGATGAGGATTTTCAAGAAGATGGAGATCTAAGTATGGGCATGACGCAATCGGAGACCGTTGGTCAGTTTTTCACAATAACCAACTTCTCTAATTTAGAAGATATCCCTTCATCTACTTTTGAATCCACAATGATGGATTTTAATGAAACCTTGGAAGATGCACTTGCAGAACAGGTTTCGATAGACTTACCTATCACTACCACCACCACCATAGCAATTCCTCCATTGGTAAGTGCTGAAGTTACATTCACGACACCCTCAAATCTCCCATCTGTAACTGAAGAGGTAGCAACAACAAATGTTCCACTAGATACCTCAATATCAACATCATTAGTAACACTCACAACTGCTCCAAGCTCTAGTCAACCTTGTCACCAAGCTTCAACTCAAAATCAACAAAGAGCTACTACTCCATCAGCCAATCCAGAACTACCCCCTTGGATGGAAGTAGTGGCCCCTAAAAGGAAAAAATAGGTGATCTCTCCAAACGAGTTTGACTTTGAACTTTTGGTTCTTCCAAAGCCCAAGGTGAAAAAAAAGCCAAAGACGGTATCTCAGGTGGTAGTAGATCCATCTTCTAATAGAAAATATGTTGAAGTTATGGTGCCATCGTTAGACAAGGACAAAGGCAACATACGATTTGAACATTATACCATGCAGGTCATAGAGCTTGGGGTGGAAACACATGAGAGTGTGAAATTGGATTCACAGACAACCTTTAATTCTTTGTTAAGAAGATTGGATTAGGAGAGGGATGAGAAAATATCTTGAAGTAGAAGTTTGAACAACCGACCAATGTTCTTCTAAAGGTAACACAATCTTTTCAAGAGGTTGAACCCATAGGATCCTCAATAGATACCGAAACCCTCAAGATGATTGAACAGGTGGGAGCTAAAGGCTGAGTGATGGATGAGTGGATTTCATGGCTAAGATCAAAAGGCTCTCATCTTCTGAGTTCAACAGTGGGATTATTGTTAGATTATGAAGTAGTCCAGAGTCAAATGCAAAGACTCAAAACCTCTTTATCATAAGAGATTGAGAAAGTTGTGAAAAGTACTACCTTGTGGAACAAAATGGAGGACTTCAGGATAGATGTCCTGATTGAGAATAAGGTAATTCCCACAAGGGAGAAGTACATCCAGATCTTGTCTTTATTGTCTCATAAGCAAGAGACAATGAAGTTAATGATTGTGGAGCTGGACCGGGAGAAGAAAGAAGGTGATGACGAGGTTGACCTCATTTTTTCCAAAGTTGGTGATGTCTCTTGCTATTTATATGATGGCGATCAAAATCTTGTCACTGCTGAAGTTATCATGTGAGAATTCTTTTCCTTGATGGATCAATGCACGTGACAAGATTTCTCACTTGATACATTTGATAAACTATTAGAAATCTAGGTCAGTTTAGAAGTCCTCGCATCCATGCTGAAGGATGTTAAAAAGAAACAGGTGAAGATTCAAGATGCAATTTCCCATGTCCAAGTCATCACAAGTTCTACCTGGATGCCGAATGAAGCAGAGATGAAATCCATCCTTGCTAAATTAGAAGATTTCCAGAAATCCAATGAAAAAGAGAATCAAGAATGAAGCACCCCCTTTTGGCACCTTTTCTTCATGCAGTTGCACTGATAGATGTTGTCAATTTTTATGCAACTGTACGTTTTCTTTATATTGTAGTTGTAAAATGGGATTGTGCAATTGAATAAGTCAACTGTGCCCACCTTTTTCTCAACTTCTTTTCCTATATAAAGAGGACCTCTTTTGTAAATATTTTATCTTTTTCAATTTTAGCAAAAACTCTGCTGAATTTTTATCCCAACTAAGACTTTGGGTTTTTGTGGTGAAAATTCTATCAAATAAATAAAGAAAACAAGTTTTTTGATCACAAACTTTGTGTTGTATCAAGAAAATCATTTATATAATTTAATGTTCCTATGTCCACTGAATATATATTATCTTTACTACTTTGATCTTTAAGATATTGTTATGTGGTTAAAGAGCTCTCAAATCTTGCAAGTAGACTTTGTGCTCTTAGCATATTTGAGAAATCTGCTGATAAATTAAGTAACTTGTGGTAAGTTTTGTATTGCTGTGGTTATTTGTAGTTTAATGGATTAGAAATCTATACTTGAAGACTTTGAGCTGTAAGCTAGGTTTCTAATTGTTTAATTTGTAATGATCAATTTGAATTAGTGTTACCTTAAAGGAGACTTTGTGGGGCTTAATAGTAACTCTTGGTGTCATTTGTCAGATTAATAGTTCTTTTCTTTAAGTATCTGAAGAGATAGATAAATTGTAACTAGGTGAAGGGGGGATACATAAACTCTGAAAAAAGAGAGTTATATGCCCAACACCAACCCACAAAATTTAATTTCTTATTAATTAGAGGAGAAATTTCATAGGGAACCTCCCCTTGATGAGAGGAGAGATTAATTTCTCAGCATAGCATTGTGTGAATTATATATTTTGTCATTGGTACGTTGGTGACAAAATATTCACCCAACAGTTTTTTGACAACTCTGCTGGGGAGCGACGTGCAACCGGTTTGTCTTTTGGGTTGCAGTGCGCTTTCATTGTAATTTCCATATTGTTGTTTTTCTTCAAACCATAACCTGGCTGATCGAAGTTACACTCGTGGGCAATGATTAGTAGGAATTGTTGATCCTACTTTTGAAGTATTGCAGCAATTTAATTTTCCCTTTGTGACACCTCCACGTATGCTTTCTCCTTTGTAGCGGACATGAAGTTTTCCTCCATCTGCATGATGATCTCCCGTACCAAGTGAGGCATCAAGTTTGCAAGTTTCAGTTGTTCCACTTGCAAATCATTTTGTAATACCACCCTATAATCCATTAAGGATGGCTGCTACTAGCCCTTGGGGCATTGCTTTTGGTCCTTTGAACTTGACTACACCTTTGCATGAACTTCCCAAAGGTACATGAAAAAATTTACCCAAATTTTTTGGGGATGGTTCTCAACACCCTGACAAACACATTGCTGCCTTCTACATCACATGTGGAGTCCTAGGTGTTGAGCATGAAGACATTTTAGTGAGATTATTCATTGAGACTTTGCATGGAGCTGCTGCTGATTGGTTCTATCATCTTACGAATGCTTGTATCACAAATTGGGCAACTCTCAGAACATTGTTTGAGGCGAGATTCAAGTCCGCCGAAGATGATCATGCTTTATTGGCGCAATTAACTTAGTTGAAGAAAGAGCCTCAGGAACCCATGCATGAGTTTGTAGCAAAATTTGATAAGTTACATAATCGTATCCCAGTTGCTTCATGACCCACTGCTGGGAACCTGAAATGCTTTTTCATCAATGCCCAATTGCTAGAAGTGAGTTTTCTTTTGCGAAGGAACAATCCTATAGATTTGGCCGTTGTTCAACAAATGGCTATATCGGTTGAAGATGATCTTATCCTTGCGGGTAAGATAAGGAGAGACCCTAACAAGGTTAGGAGTAATCAAGTTGTCGATGCATCTTTCTCTTCAACTAGGTCTGCTGATCCTATGATACAGAAGCCAGTAATTGAGTTGTTGGCACTTAAGAAGCAAATTTCCTCACAAGGAAATACTTCTTATCATGATGTTCCAAGAAGGACTTATCCAAATAGTGCTTCCAATTATGCCATGCGTAATTAGAATAAATTAACTCCTTCTCTAGAAAGGCTTGCTTTGGAAGCACCACCCCAAAGTTCAGCTACAAGATATTATGAAGCTGAATAGAATGATCTTCCTCCTTTTGGTGAAGAAGATGCCAATTCGCATCAAGAAGGTGATGCAGAGTTGGCTGGCGACTCTAATATCAGGTTTATGCAATATCAAGAAGATGATACGCCAGATACAAACATCTTTGTAGTATTCACCCATTCGCAAGCACAGGCAACTCAGCCACCTGTCATTGCAAAGAGTGATGATTCTATTCAAATTAAGGACTCTCAACATTTGCCAATTTCTATTGCAGAGCGTGGGACTCCCATACCAAATCCTGCAAAAGACAACGCTATCTCTATGGACGTTGCGAAGGATAAAAGTGTAAGTGATTCTTCGATTGCTGTCAATTTTTTTGCACCTATCAATTCTTCTACACATGCATCGAAGACATGTGTACCAAATATTTTAAATTCTCAAAATGAGAATCCAAATCCATCTTTGATGAAAAATTCCTTTCAGTCATTTGATATTTTAGATCATGCTAAGAAAACCAAAATATAAATGTCTGAAGTTGAATTTTTGAGATCTAATCTAGATCAATTTGACCGTTTGGTCAAGTTTGTTAAAGAAAAAGATACTACCCCTAGTAATCTTCCTAAGTCAAATTCACTTCAAAATAACTTAGTAACTTCCCCTTCTCCTATAGAGAAGATAGAACCATTCTAGATCTCTTTGTTAATAAATGGTTATAAGCTTAGTAACTGTGTAATTGATTATGGGGCATCTGATAATGTTATGCCTTCAAAGATTTCCAATTTCCTTGGCTTAACTTTGACCAAAACATTTGGAAGGTGTTTCTCTATGGATAACAAGCAAGTTCCCTTGATTGGTCAAATCAAGGACGCACAATTTGCTTTTGCTTCATTCCTAGAAAAGAAAATTAAGATGATAGTACTTGTAGCCGATGTACCGGCCTCCTATGGTCTATTGTTGGGAAGAAATTTCTGTAGAGATTTTGGGGGTGAGTTAAACATGGATATGACTGAGGCTCGTATTCCTATTAAAAGAGTTGTCCAAAGGTTACTTCCAGAAAAAGAATCAAAATATATCGTTGTCAAGTCTGACGATCAGCGGGCCTAGATTCTTTTCAAATCATTAGGCATGGGTAATTATTTTATGCATACGGATGATGTTTTAGAGGTGACTCCTAAGAGTGAAGGTTCCATTCCACTCAATAATTTCCTAGTTGATTGTGAAAGTAGTTGTGAAAGTAGTGTTATGGAATCAGAAAGATCTTCAACTTCACAACAAGAAATTCTCAATTTTGATACCGTCAGCATTGGTAGTCCAGATGATGTTTGGACATTGGAGTTTGATGGCAGCCGTTCTTCTATCGGATCAGGAGGCGATATTGTTTTGGTTTCCCCTGAGGGTAATCTTTTCCCTTTTTCTTTCAAATTGTAGTTTGATAACACAAATAACACTACTAAGTATGAATCACTCCTCCAGGGAATGAATGTTGCTCAGAAGAAGGGAATCAAGAAATTGCATGCTCAAGGAGATACTTAGTTAATAGTCTATCTAGTCAGGAACATATATCAAACAAGGAGCGAAAGGCTATGACACTATCACAAGCTTGTATGGGATCTAATAGAGGCTTTTGACGCTTTTGATATATCTGTGGTTTCCCATGAATTCAATGACAGGGCTGACTCGTTAGCAGTATCAGCAACTTCTTTGGTTCCTCACAAAGATTTTTCAAGATCAACTTATGTTGTTGAGTTAGTTTTCCAGCCAAGTGTTCCTGACAATCTGATCATTGGCAAGTATTTGATGATGATCATCATGTAATAAATTTTTTGTAGACCGCTGACAATTTTGATGATTTGTACTTTGAAGGTAGTCACTGCCCTTCAAAGGATGCAATTGAAAGTATTGATACAGAAACAGGAGAGAAATTTCTGCAATTAAAAGGAAACAAGATCCCCAAGGGTCTAGTTTTTCTAGAAAAGCTTTTTGACAAACATGATCATTATGTTGAGAAGCAACAAAGATCAGCTGCAGGGTCAATGGAATATGAACAAGTAAACATTGGGACTGAAGACAATCCAAAAATGATCAACATTGGAAAGTGTTGTTCACAAGGAGAATGATAAAAAATTGTTGCATTATTGCAGCAGTATGTTGATGTCTTGGCATACTCTTATGAAGACCTAAAGTATTTTCGTCCCAAAGAGCTCCGCCATGACATCCCATTGAAACCAGTTATTATGCATTTCCGTCAGAAGCAAAGGCAATACAACCCAAAGATCTCTGATACTATCTTTGTTGAAGTACAAAAGATGTTGAAAGCAAGGATAATCTTCCCCATCCACCATTCTTCTTGGATAGCCAATATTGTACCTATACGTAAGAAGAATGGCGAAATTTAGATATGTGTAGATTTCCAAAACTTGAATCAGGCATCCTTGAAGGATAATTATCCTTTACCTATCATGGATCATATCCTACAAGCTGTTACTGGAGTAGAGATGATGTCCATGTTGGATGGATTTTCGGGTTATAACCAGGTAGAAGTTTTGGAGCAAGATCAGCATAAGACCATATTTACTACACCTTGGGATACCTTTGCATATCGCAGGATGCCTTTTGGATTAATAAATGCAGGAGCAACTTTCCAACGTGCAATGGATTTGGCCTTATGAAGTTTTCTTAGTAAGTTCATTGTGGTCTATTTGGATGATTTGATAGTTTATTCTAAGGAACGTCAAGATCATTTTTCCCATCTGCAACGAGTCTTAGAGAAATGTCGTCAGCATGGAATTTCCCTCAATCCCAAGAAATTTGTTTTTGGGGTCACTAAAGGTAAATTGCTTAGGCATATTGTTTCGAAGGAAGGTATAAAAATTGATGCAGAAAGGGTAAAAGCTATTCGTGACCTTTCCTTGCCAACAAGTAAGACTACTGTTCATTCTTTCTTCGATAAAGTAAATTTCTTGTGAAGATTCATTCCAGACTTTGCTGAACAGACTCGTCATATAGTTAATATGATGAAAGGTAATTCTCTCTTCAAATGGACTCCCGAAGGAAAGAAAACTTTCCATCAGATCAAGGAAGCCATGGCAAATGCTCCAGTCTTAGTATGCCCAGATTATACCAAAGAGTTCATTATGTATAGCTATGCATCAGATCATACTTGTTCGGCTATACTTGCATTCATGAGTTATCTACTGAAGGCTCATGAGTTGAAATACTCAGAAATGGAGAAGCATGCTTTTGCCATGGTGAAAGTGGTGAAACATTTCAAGTTTTATATTCTGAATTCACATGTTGTTGCTCTTGTTCCTGATGCCGTTGTAAAGTTGATTATGATGCAACAAGAGTTTGGAACTAAAAAGGGCAACTGGGTTGCCAAGATTCAAGAATATGATATGGAAATCAAGCCCACTAAGTTGGTTCATGGAAAAGGTCTATGTCAGTTGATAGTTGACAACAATTCAATAGATGAAGTGGTGCTTGAAAACGAAGGTATTAATCAAGATCTTCTGCATGTTCTATTTGTTAACACTACTGATGAGTGGTATTCCGACCTAGCATATCTCTTAACGTATGGAGATTGTCCTGCACACCTGTCGAGGAAAGAAAAGCGAACCTTAAAGCTTAAAGTAGTGAATTTTGTCCTATGGGACAATGGTTTGTACAAGAAGGGTCTGGACGACAATTTCCTACGCTGCGTGGACAAACAACAACAAGTAAGATTACTTCACAAGCTTTTCATGATCTTTCTTGTGGAGGAAATTTTTATCCCCCTATTACTACACACAAAATCTTGCGTGCTAGATATTACTGGCCAACATTGTTTAAAGATACATACAGTTGGGTTCACAAGTGCGAGCAATGTCAGCAATTTTTTGGTAAGCCTAAATTAGCTGCGCTTCCTCTAAAGCCAGTAATAATTGAAGAGCCTTTCCAATAGTGGGGGTTGGACTTCATTGGACTTGTCAATCCAACATCAAGTGTAGGTCACATGTATATCCTCATAGCGACAAATTACTTCACTAAGTGGGTGGAGGCAAACCCAACTAAGCAATCTACCTCGACGGTGGTTGTCAATTTCTAAAGGAAAACATCATCTCAAGGTTTGGCGTTCCTCATAAGATAGTAGCTGATAATGCTTCATGTTTTTCATCTTATGAGATAATTGAATTTTTCTTTGATCATGGTATTACTCTCTCACACTCATCTGACTATTATCTCTAAGGAAATGGTCAGGTCAAGTCAAGCAACAAGAATCTGGTTACTATTATGAGGAAGCTTGTTGATGAGAAACAATATACTTGGCATAAAGCTCTTTATGATGCGCTATGGGCGCATCCTATAAATCCAAAAAGAGAAATCAATATGTCACCTTTTCAACTTCTGTATGGGTTGAATGCTGAGATTCTAATTACTATGGAACTTCCAGCACTAAAGCTTGCCAAGGCCATTGAAGATGAAACATATCAAGATTCACTGGATAAGCGGATTATGTTTCTTTCTCATCTGGAAGAAACAAGAGTTGAAGTGGTAGACAGGATTGCTGTGCACGAAAACCAAGTGAAGGCATTGTTTGATAAGAAAACAACTTCTCGTGAGTTCTTAGTTGGTGATCAAGTTTTGTTATGGGACAAGAGGAGGGAACCAAAGGGTTTACATGGAAAGTTTGACTCTTTATGGAGAGGTCCCTTCACTATTCATGAAGTATGTGGCGAGCATAGCTACTTACTTGCATATGCAGATGGTACCTCATTCTCGCTACCCCATAGTGGAGAACATTTGAAGCTCTTTACTCAATAGAGAGTGATGTGAAGGAAGTTTTACTTTTTGTAAAATATGTATAGTCATTTCTTTTTAGTCTTTTCGTTGCCTAACTCTATAGCCCAATGGATACAGGCACTCGGAGTTCTAGATTCTACAAGCTTCAAGTGGTGCAGCTTGTTCCCCAGTAAGAGCCAACTATTGTCCTCAATTTCAGCATGGCCAAAATTGTGAGGCAACCCTATGAAATTGGTCCGTTTCATACCTTATGGTCTCCGGGAGAGCTTAATCGACTTAGTCGGTTAGTTTGTTTTGCTCCTTGCTTTTTGTTTTAGTATTTTTCTTGTTTTTTTAAAGTTTGTAGTTTTACTTGCAGTTCGGACTTTAAAGTCCGAACTGCAAGGTCTTTTCTTTGTTGACTACACATCAGACTTTATAGTTTGATGTGCGTTTGTTTGGTCTAAACCTATAGTTTGGACTTTAAAGTCCATCCTGCAGGTGGTCTCAGCCTGCAGTTTGAACTTTAAAGTCCGACCTGTAGACTGCTTTGTCGTGCAATGCATGTCGGACTTTAAAGTCCGACATGCAAGGTTTTCTAGCTTGAATGTCAGACTTTAAAGTTGGACATGCACTACAAGTTGTAATTAATGCCGTATTTATTGTTAATCCCATGGTTTATTTAGTTAATTTTTGCACTTTTATTCTTCATTTTGGTTTGTTTTCTTTCCTCGACATTCCCTCCTCCACTTTTGTTCACCATGACTTGGTTTTTCCTCACTGTAGCTCGGATCGGGTCACCCCATTATCAGATTTTTTGATCAAGTGAAGCGGAAGAGGTAGGGTTTGTATTTTATATTCTTTTCGGGTTTCTCCTTTGCTTTGCTTTGTTTCTTTTCAGGATTTTTGTTTTGTTTTTTGCGGAAACAAATAGATTTTGAAGTCCAATTGTCTCCCTTGCATTAGAGGACAATCGGACTTCAAAACCCGATTGCCCTCCGAATTCACCCTCCTCCAGCCGCATACTGGACTATAAAATCTGGTGTGTAGCTAGATGGAAGTATCTCCACATATCGGATTTTAAAGTCTGATATGCGGGATCACAACCTTCGCATATCAGACTTTAAAGTCCGATATGCAGAGAGGAGTAGGTTGACATGTCAGGTTTTAAAACCTAACATGTCAACCAATTGTTTTTCCCTTTGTAAGAACATTAGACTTTAAAGTCCGATGTGCCTTTAATCTTTCCTAGATAACACATCGGACTTTAAAGTCTGATGTGCTTGTTTCAAGTTTTCAACCCTACACATCAAACTTTAAAGTCCGATGTGTTATTGATTTTCCCTGGATTGACACATCGGACATTAAAGTCCAATGTGTTGATGACCCATCTTGGATTTGCACATTGGACTTTAAAGTACGATGTGTAATTTTTGTTTTCAAAAGAGCATATCGGACTTTTTTCCATGACCTACTGTTTTTGGCAGTTTTACTCCCAAGTTTGTTTTGAGTCCTGTTTTTCGATCTGTTTGAGAAAACTTGATTTTAATAATGATGAATAGCTAATCATAAGTGTTGAATGCAGTCATCACGAATGTCAAATCTCCCTCACAACAAGCCCGAGTCTTCCTTAGGTCAGTTGGAATATTCTCCAAGAAAAGCATCATCAAGAAAGATGAAGTACAAGTATGACAAGTACTTGAATTTGTACCTAGAGAGTTCAGTAGACTCGAATATTAAGGATATCAGAGACACTTAAATATGTTGATATGTAAGAATTTGTTGACCGGGTTCAAAAGGCTCCTGCTCATCTAACTAGTCTAATCAAATTTGAGCTGCATAAGTATGCATCTTTTCCAGTTGCAGCTCATGATCTTGAATTTGTATTGGCAATAGCAGATCACTTTGATCCAAATACAAGGCAAGTAAAGGATGCTGATCAGAACATCATCATGACCCTCAATAGTGTGTTCTTTAACAATGTTTTCAAGGGTTCACCAGCTGAGGAAGTGGCTGATATTTCTCAAGAGAGTGCTCAAGAGTACTACGAGAAACATGAGGATAAATGCAAAAAGGTGATCACTAATATTTATCTCTTTGCTGCAAGGAGTTCTCTCACCTCACGATGGCCTAAGTCCTTCCACAAGAGTGATTTTAATGAGGAATATAATGACATGGTAACCATGTTATCTAGAGTGAGGAGGTTAAAAGACTCATTATTTTCAAAACTGGATGTCTTATTACATAAATATAATCAGAAAGGGGGCCGCAAGAATCGATTGGGGAGAGAAGATCAGTGATGCAATTTGTGCTCAATTGAAGGAGGTCAAGGTGACACTGAAGTTTTACATGACCTTGTACCTAGTTTACGTAGCTGCTTCAATGAGGCAATATCTAGGCTTGTCTACCAAGGGTGACAGAAGATTGGTGCCTGTCTGGGAGTATTATCATCAACTTACCATTAAGAATCAAGGTAACCACTATAGAAGAGTTAACGATGCTTTCTTTGCTATGTGGAAATGTGTGTTTGATAAGGGCCTTCAAAAGAAGAGATTGTCAGAGGCTGCCTACAACAGAGTAACTCATTATGGTTGTGTTTTTCTTCAATTTCCTACATTCACCTACATCTGAATCAAATGTTTCTCAGGTTTTCCCTTCATTCTTCCAAGGTTCCCTTTAGACAAAATCATCCTAATGGAGTTGTGCAGACAATTGATTAATGTGCATGAAAAACAATCACAAGCACATAAGACTGGGATTAAATTCCTAGAATCAATCGACAGGTACTCAGTGCTAACCAATCCCAAGGACAAAAATATGGAGGAAGAAATGTAGTGGAATACCATGAGGAGGTTCAAGGCATGAAACAATTTTGACTTTCGTGGAATAAAGAGAAAACTTAGGTGGAGTTATACTCATGTCTATAGGTTTGAGGATGTTTGGGTAGATTGTCAAAATGAGGAGGATATAAGAAGGATGGATTTCAGCCGTCTTACTTTGGAACAATTTGAAAATTTGGATTTAGCTAAGATCCAAATGACCATGGAAGACACAGATGACATAGTGGACCCTGTTTATTATGAGAAGAAGATTGCTGACTCCCCACTTCCACTTGTGCAATGGTCAAAGAAAGAAAGAAAATCTATTACTCAGAGGATCTCTCCTATCTTAGCAAACACCAATGCTTGGTTGCTGAAAAATAATCTCAGGATGAAACAACTTCCTGCTAGTTCAGGAGATGATGAAAATAGTGATGACCCATTGGGCAAGACAACTACAATAGAAACAAGAACAAAGAGCAGGGCAGACCCGCAAGCACTATCCTCAGCTCTTGTGGTACAATCGAAGGGAAAAGGACTCAAAATCAAATTTATAGTTAAAGGGTCGAAGAAGGGTGAATCATCATCCGCATCATAGGAAGCGATGTCGAAAGAGCCAGAACAATTGCCTGCCAGTGAAGTTGGAAAAGGAAAGGAGGTTGAAGAAGGTGAAATTACTCAACAAGAGGAAGTACAGGCAGAAAAAGTATCACACCCAGCTGAAGTTGATGCCCCAATTACATCATAAGTAATTGTCCACTTTATTGAATCTGACTCTGAACAAGAGGATGAGGATTTTCAAGAAGATGGAGATCTAAGTATGGGCATGATGCAATCGGAGACCGTTGGTAAGTTTTTCACAATAACCAACTTCTCTAATTTAGATGATATCCCTTCATCTACTTTTGAATCCACAATGATGGATTTTAATGAAACCTTGGAAGATGCACTTGCAGAATAGGTTTCGGTAGACTTACCCGTCACTACCACTACCACCACCACCACAACAATTCCTCCATTGGTAAGTGCTGAAGTTACATTCACGACACCCTCAACTCTCTCATTTGTAACTGAAGAGGTAGCATCAACAAATGTTCCACTAGATACCTCAATATCAACACCATCAGTAACACTCACTACTACTCCAAGCTCTAGTCAATGTTCTCCCAAAGCTTCAACTCAAAATCAACAAAGAGCTACTACTCCATCAGCCAATCCAAAACTAGCCCCTTGGATGGAAGTAGTGGCCCCTAAAAGGAAAAAACAGGTGATCTCTCTAGATGAGTTTGACTTTGAACTTTTGGTTCCTCCAAAGCCTAAGGGGATAAAAAAGCCAAAGATGGTATCTCGGGTGGTAGTAGATCTGGATTCTAAGAGAAAATATGATGAAGTTATGGTGCCATTGTCAGACAAGGACAAAGGCAACACATGATCTGAAGATTATACCATGCAGGTTGTAGAGCTTAGGGTGGAAACACATGAGAGTGTGAAATTGGATTCACAAACAGCCTTTAATTCTTTGTTAAGAAGATTGGATCAGGAGAGGGATGAGAAAAATATCTTGAAGCAAAAGTGTGAACAATTGACCAACGTTCTTTTAAAGGTAACACAATCTTTTCAAGAGGTTGAACCCATAGGATCCTTAATAGATATCAAAGCCCTCAAGAAGATTGAATAGGTGGGAGCTAAAGGCTGAGTGATGGATGAGTGGATTTTACGGCAAAGATCAGAAGGCTCTCATCTTCTGAGTTTAACAGTGGGATTATTGTCAGATTATGAACTAGTCTAGAGTCAGATGCAAGGACTCAAAAACTCTTTATCATAGGAGATTGAGGAAGTTGTGAAAAGTACTACCTTGTGGAGAAAAATGGAGGACTTCATGATAGATGTCCTGGTTGAGAATAAGGTAATTCCCACAAGGGAGAAGTACATCCAGATCTTGTCTTTATTGTCTCATAAGAAAGAGAAAATGAAGTTAATGATTGCGGAGCTGGACCGGGAGAAGAAAGAAGGTGATGACGAGGTTGACCTCATTTTTGCCAAAGTTGGTGATCTCCCTTTCTATTTATATGATGGTGATCAAAATCTCATCACTGCTGAAGTTATCATGCGGGAATTACTTTCCTTGATGGATCAATGCATGTGACAAGATTTCTCACTTGATACATTTGATAAACTATTAGAAATCTAGGTCAGTTTTGAAGTCCTCGCATCCATGCTGAAGGATGTTAAAAAGAAACAGGTGAAGATTCAAGATACAATTTCCTGTGTCCAAGTCATCACAAGTTCTACCCCGATGTTGAATGAAGCAGAGATGAAAGCCATCCTTGCTAAATTTGAAGATTTCTAGAAATCCAATGAAGAAGAGAATCAAGAATGAAGTACCCCCTTTTGGCACCTTTTCTTCATGCAGTTGCACTGATAGATGTTGTCAATTTTTATGCAGCTGCATGTTTTCTTTATATTGTAGTTGTATTAAAATGGGACTGTGCAGTTGAATAAGTCAACTTTGCCCACCTTTTTCTCAACTTCTTTTCCTATATAAAGAGGACCTCTTTTGTAAATATTTTATGTTTTTTCAGGCTTCGCAAAAACTCTGCAGAATTTTTATCCCAACTAAGACTTTGGGTTTTTGTGGTGAAAATTCTATCAAATAAATAAAGAAAACAGTTTTTTTGATCACAAACTTTGTGTTGTATCAAGAAAATCATTTATATAATTTAATGTTCCTATCTCCATTGAATATATATTATCTTTACTTCTTTGATCTTTAAGATATTGTTATGTGGTTAAAGAGCTCTCAAATCTTGCAAGTAGACTTTGTGCTCTTAGCATATTTGAGAAATCTACTGATAAATTAAGTAACTTGTGGTAAGCTTTGTATTGCTTCGGTTATTTGTAGTTTAATGGATTAGAAATCTATACTTGAAAACTTTGAGCTATAAGATAGGTTTCTAATTGTTTAATTTGTAACGATCAATTTGAATTAGTGTTACCTTAAAGGAGACTCTGTGGTGCTTAATAGTAACTCTTGGTGTAGTTTGTTAGATTAATAGTTCTTTTCTTTAAGTATCTGAAGAGATAGAGAAATTGTAACTAGGTTACGGGGGAATACATAAATTCTAAAAAAAGAGAGTTATATGCCCAACAACAACCCATAAAATTTAAATTCTTATTAATTAGAGGAGAAATTTCATAGGGAACCTCCACTTGATGAGAGGAGAGATTAATTTATCAACATAACATTGTGTGAATTATATATTTTATCATTGGTACACTGGTGACAAAATATTCACCCAATAGTGATCATACCACCTTCTATTTGCCTAGGGGAGGGATTACTGTGACACCTGAGGATGTATACAAGATTATTCGCAAAAGAGGAGAGGAGAATTCACTAGATTCAACCTTCAAAGATGAAGATTGAATTCTGAATGAAATGGGAATGATAAGTTGATCCCCTCTTCGTTATTTGAGATGGAAAGGAATTGATTGAATTATGTAGTGCAAAAGTGACAAAGAATTGATTATAACTTAAGATCAGAACATGGGATGAATTTTTGCACATGGATTTGGTAGTAATATGTCAAGATGAAGTTGCCCTATGAATTTGAGGAAAAGTTGCCCAGACCATGGCGGGAATGTACATGGTCCTTTGAAAAATCCTCGAAATGAAAAGGGTTTTTCCGCCTCTACAAATGGAGCTAGAATTTGAAAGTATAGTTGCACACCTACAACCTACACATAGAAAAGAGAGGAAAATGGGTTGGGATTGGGGGTTTATCTTTAGGTCAAACCCCAGTTTTGGAACTAACCAAGTAATGAAAGAAAGTACTTGCAAGTAGCTGTAAATGAAAGACTAAATTGTAAATCACCTCAAGGGAGGTTGTGATAGCAATGTTGATATAAATGCTTGTGTGGAATTTAATGTTGGAATCAATCTCCTCTTCAATGGTTGAATCCTTGACTTTAAAGCAACACCAAGCCTTAAATGGAGACTTGAGAATGCTCAATGTTGGAAAAGAATGCTTGAATGCTCTTGAATGCTTGGTCTCATGTAAACTTACCACTCATCCAACTTATGAAAATGAGAGGACAAATTATCGTTAAATACATGTTAGTGGATTTGATTTTCATCATAGGCCGACATCAGAGGAGTTTCCCGCCTAATGCATAACAACAATGCAACCCTAGGAAGGGTCCTGCCCCAAAATAGGGTAGGAATAGGAGTGCCACACCCCTGTCTTGGGAGGAAAAGGGCACCACTACCATATCCTAGGGGGGACAGGGGCACCATGCCCCTGTCCTACCCCTTTCTCTAGGGCATAGTGCGGACAGGGTGATGCAGAGGCCAAGAAATAAGCTGTTTCTAAGGGTTGAGCAATCTGCGATCTCCGATCAGGCTAGAGGACTCAAAATCACATTAGTGAGGACCCTAATGCAGTCAAAAATTTCTAGGGTCACAATTTTATGAAATTACATTTAGGCCCCACTTTAGCGGGAGTATAAGCTGTAGCTACTCACAGATTTCATCACTTTCCCTAGTAAGCATTAGGTGATTTTGTGATCTAACGTGTGTTTTGTAGGGTGTGGTTCCTAACGGTGTACTGCAGATACCGCTGGGGGCTTCGTCCGACAACTTATGGATATATCCTTTTTCAAATAATGTTTACTTTTCTGTACTTTAGCTTGCATATGCACGTAGTACTCATATGACCGTTAAAGTGGGGGCTAAATGTATCGTCGTAAATTGTACGCACTCGCTAGGGTGGTACAATTTCACACCTAGTTTAGCACCCGTCTTAGTGCATTTTACATTATGCATTGCATTTCTCCTTAAGCACTTAATTAATCAAATTAATTAGGTCTAAGGTCCTATTTCATCATTCTCTACATCATGAAGTTGGGCCCTTTCACTAAAGCGTGCCCTTCGCATTTTATTCCTCCAATACATCACTCAATCAAGAACCCTAATTAAGTCCTATTTCGAACTTGGGGGCTTGGTTTCGGGGTCAAAACATCTCGAAATCACCTATAACTTCGGATTTCTCTCTAAAATCATCATATCCGACGGCCCTGAAAATTTGGTGAAAAGTTGTCGGGACCGTGGCGCCCGGAGTGCACATGGTCCCGAACATTTTTCCTGAAATTTTGGGAGCACGATCCAATCATAAAATAAAGCTTAACCCCAAGAAATTGGCAGGATATTCAATCTCTAGGTCGGCCAAAATATGAATTTACGATCTAGGGTTTCCTACATAAGAGCTCTCTTTCTTCATTTGAAGGGATCCGATTTTTGTTTTCAGGAACCTCATATGCAGCGAAAGAGCAGATCTTTGAAGACTTCAACAACATTCAACATCCTTCTATCAAGCATCTATCAAATTCATTCATCCACTTAGGGCTTGGAAGACATTGAAGAACAATAGGTGATTACCGACTGAAGATTGGCTTGTACTCCTCCCTTGAGGGTTGGGTATGATTTCATGTCGTTTTCATGTCTTTACATAAGCTTCAATACATCATTTATTCATGCTTTAGATCACATTGCATTTTGATTTAGAACATTTACATTATCATTTACAAGCAATTAGGGTTTACTTTCTAGGTTGCTCTAGTTTGCTTTCTTGCATTTTAGGACCTTGCACACACACTAGGTCTGCACACACAATACATTTTACAAAACAACTTGGCTATTCGTGGAGATGGAAATCACTGAAGCGGGGGTTTGACTAAGGCAAAACCCTATATAGCCGCCCATACACCCTTTTTCAGATATCATTGCAGGTTTCGGGATTCGGACGACGCCGCGGGATACAGATCCGGAGAGAGAAGGTCGAGACAGCACTCTGTGTCAAGTTGCAGAGCAGAAGACTGGGACAGGGGCGCTGGGTGCCCTGGTCCCTGGGACAGAGGCGCTGGGCGCCCTGGTCCTCCGGACAAACAACTTTCAGACAGCTTCCCGACAGTGTTTCAGAGTGCAGAACAACGGTTTCCGGTGCAGTTTTCAGGACAGTGGCGCCTGCGCTCCCATCCCGAACATTTTCAGTCCAATTTTGACTCCGGGTACACATCTGCATTCTTATTTCATCCTTGTATTTACAGCTGTTCATTGTTTAATCTCAATTCTGCAATCTTGTTATTAGTTCATACTTGTATTTTGGGATTAGGGTCTGAACTTGTATCATTTTAGCTTTCAATTTCAACAAGGGAATAGAAATCCTAATAGATATCCCGTGGCTCTCTCTTTCACCAAAAGAAGTAGCCAATTGTGCGATATCTCTAGGCTCTTTCGTATTCCGTAATGTGTGTCAAAAGGTAGGATTAGGGCATGTTAACCTAGTCTCACTTTTTCCCCTACACATTTTGGTGAACCCGACGTGAAACTATCATTGCTTCCTCTTGCATTGCATTTGTTAGATCTAGATCTAGATTTAGTGTGTTTTCATTTCATTTTCATTAAAAAAAAAAAAAGAGAGTGTGTGTTTATTTGCATTGTGTGTTTAAATTTTATGCAATCTTTTCAAAATGTCAGATTTTTATTTGCAAAATGTTCATGCTTTTGATGATTATTATGAGTATAGCCAAGATGAATTAGATGAAGCTTTAGATGAGTTTTTAAATCCTAAGGATGCCAAACCTTCATTTTACCAAAAACTCATAAACCTTGTTACTATGCCATTTAGGTGTGATGAGAAAGATAAGTCGAATGATTCCTCTCAAGGATACATTCCTATCAACTCTTCCCCTGAATCTAGTAACATGGTTGTTTTCAATAATCCCCTCTATGAGGAGATGTCTCCTTTTGAATCAAAAGACAAACCTTTTAACTGATATGATCATGCTTTGTTGGACGATGCTCTTGATGACTTTGTGGCTTTGTCGAAATCTTTAAACAAGAACAAGACCTCTTAATTGGTTAACATGATAAACTTGAATGAATATAATAAGCCTCTCTTTGAAGTCCAAGGTGCTTATCCTTCTCCCACCTTTCAAATTCCTAAATCACCTCTCCTTACTGTCCAAGGAAGGTATGATCATGATTCCTTTTGCACCCCGAATAAACCAATCATCACTGTGCAAGGAAGAAAACCTATAAGTCCTTACAGTTATGCTAAGCAAATAACTAGAGAGAGTTATCATGCGGTTGCCCATACTTATCATACCAGAAATAATAGGCAACCTAATCCTCCTCCTGTTATTCCAGTCTCTCTTCCTAATCCTCAACCAATTCTTCCTCAAGCTCCCCGTATTTCGCAAGTTATGGGTAAGGAATATGATCTCATAGAACAACTTAAATCTACCCCTGCTAAGATATCCCTTTGGGATTTGATTCAAACTTCTTCCGCTCATCATGGAAAGTTACAAGATGCCTTGAAAGATTTGAATGTTCCTCCACCAAATACATCTAGTAATATAGCATCTTTTGTTAACTCTGTGATGAATCCTAAAGCTCAAATTGTGTTTACCCAAGATGAGTTGCCTACTAGTGAAATTCAACAACAATATGATCCCTTGATGATTGTGGTTATCATGAAAGACACTGCTATAAGACGAACACTAGTAGATAATGGCTCTGGCCTTAATGTGTGTAGCATTAATTTATTGCATAAGATGAATGTGGATACATCTCTTATTGAGCCTGACTCTCATTCCATTCGTGGCTTTGACAATGTGGCTAAGACTTCATTGGGTATCATCACCTTACCCCTCATAGTGGGACCTATTACTTTGCCTACTCCTATCCATGTTATGCCGGGAAATTTAACATATAACTTGTTATTAGGGAGGCCTTGGATTCACAGCATGCAAGCTGTCCCCTCTACATTACATAGACAAGTTAAATTCGTTTATAACAATAAGACATATACTTTGATAGGTGATACTAATTTTCAAGCTTGTCTACAAACATCTAATTCCAAAGGAGATTATTCTAAGCCATCCTCGTCTAGTGATGACTCTTTAAACAAGAAACCTATCGATGAGTCTTCGCTCTCTGATGATCAAAGTCCTTTGGATGAGTCGGGAACTCCTAAAGAAGATCCTTCTCGACTTGAAACTACACATAAGAAGGATTTTGATCCTAAGAAGGTTCTCGCAGAAGATGATTGGGGATCTCTTGATTTTAACCCTACCTTTGTAGGTGAATATAAGGTTCCTTCTAGAGAAATTAAAGTTGAAAAGAAGGAAGAAGCTGAAAATCACAAAGTTGAAAAGAAAGAAGAAGCTAAAAATCAATCAACCTTACCTGAATCTATGAGTAATAATTTTGTGGCCGCTTCTCAAACTTCTTCTCCTCACACCTATAATTACGAAGAGTTTGATTCTTTGTCTTATGAAAAACCACCTTCTCTTCCTGCAATGGCTGATCGTTATGGTCGTGGTTTTCGCATTTTTGCTAAGCATGGGTATCATGGAAAAGGTTGTGGTGCTAATGAACAAGGGATAAGAGTTCCTCTAGAGACTAATTTTCAACATTATGCCTTTGGACTTGGCTATAATCCCTGCAGACGCACTAAAGCTTCTAAAAGACCATGCATTAGTGTTAATGCTATCTCTACATCTTTATCAATACAACACCCTGAGTATATTGATGGGGATCCTTCGGGTGATTGTGCTTTGGATATCTTCCCTACTGACGATGCTTTAGCTGAGTTCTTGGGAGCCTATGACACTCTTCCTCGTTATCACCACAATAGGGGACTCCCTTATTGTTTGAACACTGAAGCCTATTTTGGAAAAGAGATTGATAACGATGAGATTGTGAAAGAATTTCCTCAGTTAAAGGATAATCCTCAACAAAGTAATCTTCTCATAAGTGACACCACTGATGTTAAGATGGATCCTTGCAATAAAGAGAAAGTTATTAAAATTGGAAAATGTTTGGATGAAGAAGAACAGAAACAATATGAAGAATTATTGCGTGAAGTCCCTGAGATCTTTGCTTGGACATATTCTGACATGCCTGGTATAGATCCTAAGATTGTTACTCATAATATTGTCTTAGTTCCCGATGCTAAGCCCGTGAAACAAAAGATTCAAAAAATGAATCCTAAGGTGGCTCTGCTTGTTAAGGCTGAGATTGAAAAATTATTGGAGGCTGGATTTATCCGCCATATTGACTATTCCCCATGGATTTCAAATATTGTCGCTGTGGCTAAACCAGACAACAAAATAAGAATGTGTACTGATTTTCGGGATCTGAATAAGGCTTCTTTAAAAGATGATTTCCCTCTTCCAAACATTGACATGATAGTTGATTCTACGGCAGGACATGCCTTGTTATCCTTCATGGATGGTTTTTCAAGATACAATCAAATTTTCATAAACCCTCAAGATCAATTCAAAACCGCTTTCACCACTCCCTGGGGTACGTTTTGTTGGATAATGATGCCTTTTGGACTTAAAAACGCTGGTGCAACTTATCAATGAGCGATGACCCTTATCTTTCATGATTATATGCATAAGATTTTAGAGGATTATGTTGATGATATTTTAGCCAAATCCTTTCTTCGCATGGATCATGTTAAAATCCTCCGTCAAATCTTTGAAAGAATTCATAAATATCACATGCGCTTGAATCCCCAAAAATGTGTTTTTGGTGTGGATAGTGGAAAACTATTACGGTTCATAGTTTCGCATCATGGGATTGAGGTGGACACTAAAAAAATAGATGCTATTGTTAACATGCCACCTCCTCGAAATGTCTCTCAACTTAAAAGCTTACAAGGAAAGATTCAAGCTATTCGTAGGTTCGTGTCTCAACTTGCGGATCGTACCTTTCCTTTTACTCAACTTCTTAAAAAGGATATCACTTTTCAATGGAATGAAGATTGTCAGCAAGCATTTGAAGATTTAAAAGTGTATTTGGCTAGTCCTCCTATTCTTCAACCTGCCGAACCTTCTAAACCCTTCCTTCTGTATACAGCTGCTTCTTCTCATGCTCTCGCAGCATTGATAGCACAACATGATAAAGATGGTAAGGAATGTCCGGTTTATTACATAAGTCGTACCTTACTCGATTATGAGACCCGATATTCTGCGATAGAAAGACAATGCTTGGCCGTGGTGTTTGCGACTCAGAAATTGAGACATTATCTTTTAAATTCAGAAGTCCACGTCATGGTAAAGTTTGATCCTTTGAAGCATCTTTTCTCTAAAATTGATTTATCAGGACGTCTAGCTAAGTGGGTTATGATGTTAACTGAATTTGACCTTAAATTTGTTTCACAAAGAGCAATTAAAGGACAAGCGTTGACCGATCACTTAGTTGAGGCCCCTTCGCCTTTCTCCTTCCCTAACCCTGAGTCCTTTCCTGATGACTTCATTCTTTCTATAGAGAAAGATGAAACTTGGGAGTTATACTTTGATGGCTCTAAGTGTCGTATGGGATCGGGGGCAGGTGTTGTTCTGGTTTCTCCTACAAAGAAACCTATTCCCTTATCATATCGTCTAAATTTCCTGTGTACCAATAACATTGCTGGGTATGAGGCTCTTATAGCGGGAATAAAAGCAGCCTTAGCTCTGAATATAAAACACATACATATCTATGGAGATTTGCAATTGATTATAAGACAAGTAACAGGAATGTATCAAGCAAAACAAGACAAATTATCACAATATAAAGACCTTGCTATCTCTTTATTACAAAATTTCGATTCTTATACCATGGAACCTGTTCCTCGAAAAGATAATCGACATGCGGACGCAATGGCATGTGTGGCTTCTCTAGTATCTTTAGAGGACCCTATGGTCGATCTTAAGTTCGTTATTCACAATCTTATTTCTCCAGCTATTGAAGACGATTCTAGCTTGGTAACAAGTTGTGACTTTGTAGATTCAGATGAATGGTTCTCGCATATCGTAAGATATTTGACCGATGGTACCTTTCCTGATTCTGCTAATAGGAACACTAGGGCTAGAATCCGCAAGCTGTCTGCTAGGTATATCATTCTTTCTAATGTCCTTTACCGAAGGGGTTATGATGGTCTTCTCCTTCGTTGTCTTAACAAATTAGAAATCCCTGTTGCTCTTGAAGAGGCACATTCAGGTGCCTGTGGGGGGCATTTTGGGGGCAAATCCTTAGTTCATAGATTGCTTCGTATGGGATACTATTGGCAAACTATGCAAAAGGATTCCTTTTCATTTGTTAAGAAATGTCATCAATGTCAACAACACAATAATCTGATTCATGCTCCTGCCCAAGAACTTCGTTCTCAAGTAGCTTCTTGGCCTTTCTCTGCATGGGGTTTGGATCTTATTGGAAAAACCTCCCCTCCTTCATCTCAAGGACACACCTTCATTATAACTGCAACGGATTACTTTACGAAGTGGGTAGAAGCTATTCCCCTTCGCTCTACTACTGTTGAAGTGATTTGTCAATTTCTTCTAGAAAACATTATTTCTCGATTTGGGATACCTTCCACTATAATCTCAGATAATGGGACATCATTTAAGAACAAGGATGTGAAGAAATTCCTCGATAAGTATCATATCAAACATCGATTTTCTACACCATATTATCCTCAGTCAAATGGTCAAGCCAAATCATCCAATAAGATAATTGAACAAATTCTTCGTAAAACCGTGAATAAGCATGGTAAGGATTGGAGTAACCAGCTAATCTATGCTCTTTGGGCCTACCGAACGAGTGTACGAATTGCTACGGGAACTACTCCTTATAATCTTGTTTATGGTGCTGACGCTATTATGCCCTTAGAATTAGAGATTCCATCACTTAGGGTTTCTCTCAAAGGTATAGTAGATGATGACTCTTATAGAGAACAACGACTTCAACAACTTGAGATGCTTGATGAACAGCGTATAAATGCTCTTGAGCATATTCAAGCGTATCACAAAACTCTACAACGAAGCTATAATGATAAGGTCATTCAACGTTCCTTCTCAGTAGGTGACTTAGTCCTTTATGAGAATCAGCGCAATGTGAATGCCTTACCTGCAGAAAAGGGAAAATTTAGTCCTAATTGGCTTGGACCATATATCGTTATTGAGGATTATGGATCAGGTGCTTACAAAATAGCGGATGTAGATGGTACGCCTCTTAAAGAACCTATCAATGCTATGCACTTGCGTAGATATTATGCTTAATTCTTCGTTCCTCATCTATCTTCTTTTCAATTCTTCAACATTGGATAATATGTTAGTGTTTCTTGATTAAAGCAAAATAGAATTAAATATTATATTGTTTAATCTATATTGCTTTGTTCCTAACAAGCATGTCTTCTTACTTTATAGTTTGTCTTGAATTCATGTAAATTGTGAAAGATTTACATTCCATTATGCTAGCATATTATACAGTATCGTTATGTGTTAAGTAGAATCGTATCATGTTGTGTTTAAGTTCAAAATTAAATCACATTAGTTATATGATTCTTAGACTTAATGCATATTTCTTCCTTATCATCAATGTTGTACTTGATTAAATATTTTAATTAAGTCACACATGTATCAATTTAATCATGGAGCATTGAGAAATCAATCACATGGAAATTAAATTCTGAACATACATGTACATTTACCAAATGTATTAGATTTAATCAAAACAAAATATACATTGTTTTAAGCATTAAAGATAACACATTTGAGACAAAAGAGAAACATGTATATACATATATATATGTGTGGATCGTATACAAATATAGATCACTGTATATCCAAAATGTGACCTCTCCTACATCATAAAATCATCTCCTATCCCTAGGACTAGTGGCTGGAGAATGTCGACTGGACGCTCCCTCCTGATCTGGCCGTGAAGGTGGACCCATGGGTGTGTAGCGCAATACAGATCATGAGTGACTCCGAGAGGAACTCCTGCGATCCCTATCCATAAGGATCACGTGATAGGTGGTAGCCTCGGTCTGAGCCGCTGCTAGATCTCACTGCGCCTGCTGGAGGTCCTCTGATAGGACTCTCTCTCTCTGCCGCGCCTGCTGGAGGTCCTCTGATAGGATTCTCTCTCTCTCCCTCCATATATCTACCTGTACTCGGAATGGGAAAAACAAATCCTCATGCCGACCCGCGTTCCCTTGAGGCCTATAGGCAATCTGTGAGGAACTGGGAATCTGTGCTATCATGGAAATGTCTGTCATTGCCTGCTGAATCAGGGAACACCATTCCTGCACATTAGCTGTGGCAGTAGAACAGATTTTTGTTAGTACCATTCTATATCATCAAAACATTATTCAATCAATATAAACCTACTATACCTGGATCTCCCTCACGCCAGTAGGGATCATGATATGGTAGCATCTGTGATTGGGAACCGCTAGGCTCCCCTCGCTCGAATAATCTGTCCACGATGGGTGTAGGCTGGACGGTACTAGGGACAGGTCTCCGTATCGCCTCATGTTCCCCCTGTTGGGGAATAAGAGGTGGATCTAGTGCTATGGTATCGTCTCTTGAATGGTGGGGAGCTGCATCCGACTCCTCCTCATCATCTCTATTCTCCTCCTCGTCATCCTCCTCGTCATCCTCATCCTTGTCCTCATCCGCATCATCACCTGCATCCTCCTCGTCCTCCTCTCTCTCTATATCCTCCTCCTCCTCCTCCTCCTCGGCACTGGGCTGATCGCCTGTAGGTGGATCAGGATCTCCCGCCTCCTCATGATCCTCTCCCTCCTCTGGCTCCTCTGACCTGGATCCCTGGTCCTCGTCTCGGTCTCCATGTCTTCATGGGCCTGGATAGCCTGTCGGATGATCTGGTGGAAAGATAGGACCTGGATATGATCTCATAAACCATGAGATGTATCTCCGCTGTGCTCCAGGCTCTGCAGAATAGTCAGTAACTACATCCTGATCAGATCCCTCTAGGTCTGTCGTCTCAATGTCATCTACCGTCGGTCTCGCTACCGCTCTAGGTCTGGGAAGGACCCGTGAGTGTTGAGTATAGATGGGCACATCAGCTGGAACACACTGCTCTAGTCCAAACTGCCTCCGTACTCGATCAAAGTAGAAAGGGACTATGACGTGTGAATATCGTCCCTGCAGTAGGCGGTTCCTCTGTAGACATGCTAACTGTCTCTCCATACCATCCCATCTATGCATCCGTAGGTAAGGTCTCCACACTGTCACCTCGGCTGTCAGTCTGTCAAAAATCACTCTCCAATATAACAAATCTCCAAATCTCCACTCGCTGGTAAGTGGATAAGCGAACACCCTAGGTCGCTCGCTCGCTGTACTCAGTGGAAAGCCGACGGGCCTGGTGCATGTGAAGTGCTCTAGAATCCACACCTGCAGAAGTGTGCATGTCATCAAACTGCAACCCTGTCCGAATACATACTCCTCAAGGTCATGATAGAGATGTGCAAGCATACTCCGACCCCAAGCATACACTCTCCTGTGTCTCTCCATCGCTCTGATACACCATGTGAGACCCCCTTACATATGTGTCCCTCGCCCATTAGGGCAGACGGCTAGTGCTATGATGGCTATCATAAGGCGTCTCAGAAGGGGTACCTCCCCTGTAGGGTGTAAGAGCCAGCTGACCATGATGCGACCTCTCGTCTCACTCGGCATGACTCTCCCTATGCAATACACCTGCTCTCTCTGATGATTCTCCGCTGACCGATCGGTCACGTATGTAACAGTCGCTCCTCTAATAGGAAGGCGAAGTATACGGTACACATCCTCGAGTGTGACTGTCAGCTCTCCTACTGGAAGGTGAAAAGTGCATGTGTCAGGATCCCATCGCTCCATCAATGCCATCAGCATCGCAGGATGGAACCGAATGGCCGACATGAGGATCACATACCACAATCCCACAATCGATAGTGTGTCTCTCTCTGACTGAGTTAGCTACGGAATTTGATCTCGCAAACTGCGAAGAATATGTCCCGCTGTATGCTCTCTCATGTACGGGAGACCCTGCAACACCAAAACATGACCGTAATCAGTACTCGATCATCAAAATCGCAAATGCAAACTATCGCACATCATATGCTAGCCCTGAAACCCTTCGCCAGGCCCTGATTGGGGACCATGGCGCCCTGTCAGGGACCATGGCGCCCTGAGGGGACCATGGCGCCCTGTCAGGGACCATGGCGCCCTGAAGGGACCATGGCGCCCCTGTCAGGGACCATGGCACCCTGAGGGGACCAGGGCACCCCACAGGGACCATGGTGCCCTGGGTGGGCCTCGGTCAGCCTTCAAGGCCCGCATACGATCACAAAAAAGTCAACATGCGAAAAATCAAAAGTCAAACGTTCAGTCAACTCACCTCGTCCAGTGGCTCGTCATCGATCACGGCCTGACGTAGGATCTTGATCCTCGTGGGACGCTCCGGTCATTGTGAAGGCATGATGATGGCTATGTGGGCTCCGCTGCACTGAATAGTATTCTGAAATCAACAAAGTGACGAATGCAAGTGTCACTTTCAAGGTATATACTTTCATTTTGTTATCTCTACTTTTGAAACCCTAATTTTTCTCTATCATTCATTTTATCATAACTTGGGTTTGGGAGATGCGATTTTCAAACCGTTTGTTGCATTGGAATCGTATTTTCCTTCTCCTACTCTCGGGATGTTCCAAAAAGTGCTCTGATGAAGCCTATTTAGTGAACACCCCTCATCAATACTATCTTACACAATTTGTCGCAAGTAAACATGCTACCCTGTTTCATCTCCCTAATAAGCAAGTCGAAACAGGGGGGGGCATATAGCTACTCACAGATTTCATCACTTTCCCTAGTAAGCATTAGGTGATTTTGTGATCTAACGTGTGTTTTGTAGGGTGCGGTTCCTAACTGTGTACTGCAGATACCGCTGGGGGCTTCGTCCGACAACTTATGGATATATCCTTTTTCAAATAATGTTTACTTTTCTGTACTTTAGCTTGCATATGCACGTAGTACTCATATGACCGCTAAAGTGGGGGCTAAATGTAGCATCGTAAATTGTACGCACTTGCTAGGGTGGTACAATTTCACACCTAGTTTAGCACCCGCCTTAGTGCATTTTACATTATGCATTGCATTTCTCCTTAAGCACTTAATTAATCAAATTAATTAGGTCTAAGGTCCTATTTCATCATTCTCTACATCATGAAGTTGGGCCCTTTCACTAAAGCGCGCCCTTCGCATTTTATTCCTCCAATACATCACTCAATCAAGAACCCTAATTAAGTCCTATTTCAAACTTGGGGGCTTGGTTTCGGGGTCAAAACATCTCGAAAACACCTATAACTTCGGATTTCTCTCTAAAATCATCATATCCGACGGCCCTGAAAATTTGGTGAAAAGTTGTCGGGACCGTGGCGCTCGGAGTGCACATGGTCCCGAACATTTTTCCCGAAATTTTGGGAGCACGATCCAATCATAAAATAAAGCTTAACCCCAAGAAATTGGCGGGATATTCAATCTCTAGGTCGGCCAAAATACGAATTTATGATCTAGGGTTTCCTACATAAGAGCTCTCTTTCTTCATTTGAAGGGATCCAATTTTTGTTTTCAGGAACCTCATATGCAGTGAAAGAGTAGATCTTTGAAGACTTCAACAACATTCAACATCCTTCTATCAAGCATCTATCAAATTCATTCATCCACTTAGGGCTTGGAAGACATTGAAGAACAATAGGAGATTACCGACTGAAGATTGGCTTGTACTCCTCCCTTGAGGGTTGGGTATGATTTCATGTTGTTTTCATGTCTTTACATAAGCTTCAATACATCATTTATTCATGCTTTAGATCACATTGCATCTTGATTTATAACATTTACATTATCATTTACAAGCAATTAGGGTTTACTTTCTAGGTTGCTCTAGTTTGCTTTCTTGCATTTTAGGACCTTGCACACACACTAGGTCTGCACACACAATACATTTTACAAAACAACTTGGCTATTCGTGGAGATGGAAATCACCGAAGCGGGGGTTTGACTAAGGCAAAACCCTATATAGCCACCCATACACCCTTTTTCAGATATCATTGCAGGTTTCGGGATTTGGACGACGCTGCGAGATACAGATCCGGAGAGAGAAGGTCGAGACAGCACTCTGTGTCAAGTTGCAGAGAAGAAGACTAGGACAGGGGCGCTGGGCGCCCTGGTCCTACCAGGACAGGGGCACTGGGTGCCCTGGTCCCTGGGACAGAGGCGCTGGGCGCCCTGGTCCTCTGGACAAACAGCTTTCAGACAGCTTCCCGACAGTGTTTCAGAGTGCAGAACAGCGGTTTCCGGTGCAGTTTTCAGGACAGTGGCGCCCGCGCTCCCGTCCTAAACATTTTCAGTCCAATTTTGACTCTGGGTACACATCTGCATTCTTATTTCATCCTTGTATTTACAGCTATTCATTGTTTAATCTCAATTCTGCAATCTTGTTATTAGTTCATACTTGCATTTTGGTATTAGGGTCTGAACTTGTATCATTTTAGCTTTCAATTTCAACAAGGGAATAGAAATCCTAATAGATATCCCGTGGCTCTCTCTTTCACCAAAAAAAGTAGCCAATTGTGCGATATCTCTAGGCTCTTTCGTATTCCGTAATGTGTGTCAAAAGGTAGGATTAGGGCATGTTAACCTAGTCTCACTTTTTCCCCTGCACATAAGCATACGCCAATACAACTGGTAAAGTACAAGGAAACAAGATTGGAAGACTTTTACCACATCAAGGAGGCAAGATGCGCCAAAGCCCCAGTGGAATCAAGATATTACAACTTTGATTGACAAAGTAAAAGAGAAGATCGAGAAGGGGAGAACCATGACTACAAGTAGCAAATTTCCCTTCACTATGAGTCATGAAAGCAAGGATACCAAATATTACAAAGGAAAACAAAGTTCACTAAGTAATTTTGAGTATCAAGAAAGAACACATGAGCGGAGTGTATGTCCCCACGTTAAAGTGATCGTATGCACCTTATCGAGAGCAAGTGATTTAAGGTAGGATACACCCAAGAGGGAGAGAAGGAGGGAGCACATTATTGCAAGGATTTAGCCCCCAATTGAGGAATAAACCCAAAGATAATGAACACAAAACACAAGGTAGTGTCACTTTCCTTGGGGTTAGTATGTTGTATGATAACTCATGTATATCATGTATGTATATGTGCATAATAATCATCATTCCCCAAAGAAGGACACTACCTTAGAAGAAAGGGAGGAGAGGATGTCTTTTGAGTCAACATGAAAGAGACCAAGAAAAGATCTAAATGCTTTGCATTGTCCCCAAGTAGACATTAATGGAACAATAGAAGAACAAAGATATACATATAAGAATGGTCACAAAAGAGAAAGAAAGGATAGAGAGAAAGATCTGTAGTGCTAATATTGCTAATCTAGCATGACATCTGCCTCCTGATCTTTCTGATCACTATTTCAGGATGGTGAGCAACATGCCAGAGGAGTGACGTAGAGCACATCAGATGGAGCCATCACAAGATCCAAACAAGGACTATGCTCATGTTGTAAGTCACTTTGTTTGATTCTAGGAGCTAGGATTAGGGTTTGTAAAAATTCAGTTGATAAATGTGTGTCCACATCAACATACTCATACTCACCATCAGAAGCATTAGGATTTGTATTACCATTATGAATAAAATTTTCATCCATTTCATCATTAAATTTTAGAGAAAGAGGAGCAAGAACATGAATAGGAGTAAAACCATCACATGTTTTGTGCAACTTATGATTTGGAGATATAGGTTGAACATCTTGCTTAGGAGAAAAGGGAATCATGTCAACTATCATAGTCTGAGGAGATTGAGTATTTTGATGGATAGCTTCATGAGCTCGAACATGGCATCTTTGTCAGCGTTCTCTCGCACAACAATTCCATCAAGTTTTAGTGGAAGGTTGAGAAGGAGGAGGAACACTTGAAAAAGTAAGAATGTTTCTCTCCTTGATAGTGGAAGGTTTAGGTTGAGGTCTTTTTGGTTGAACAATAGAAGAAGTGGTCCTCTTCTCCTGATAAGAGGAAGGAGGTGGAATTGAGCCATAGAAAGGAGGAATACTAGGTGTAGGAAGGAGACTAGGTCCATCATGAGGAGGAGGTATAGGTCTAATCTTAGGAACAATAATGTTCTCCTTAAGAGAAGATAAAGTCACTTCCATAGGAATAGGTGGACGATCTTCCTTAGGAGGAAGATTAGTTCTATCCGTGAGGGGAGGAAAATCATTTGGAAGAATAATAGGAATGTCAAGTGTTTGAGATTGAGGTTGACTTAAGGATAAGATCATATCGTTCTTCCATTTTTTATAAGATTGAAAAAGAGCATCGCTCCTTGTTGGAAGAGATTGAAATTGTTTAGGCCAAAAGAGATCAATAGGAACACTAGGGATTCTTTCAGATGGATTGGAGAAGCAATAGCCTTCATGGAAATTAGCCAAGGATAGCCCAAATTCACACAGAATTGCTTAGAAGAAGGTATGATAACAAAGTCAACATCCATGGATTTAGTATGAACTTCAACAGGAAGATTGATAGAGCCAACGGTAGGACAAGAGAAGCCATCAAATAACTTCACAATCACATTAGAAGCATCGTATATTGGTTTATGCAATCGTAAAGTGAAAAGATACTCTTTAGTTATGACATTAAATATGCAAGAGGGATCAATCAGGGCACCACGACAAGGGATATCCTTAACCTTTGCAACTATATATAAAGGGCCATCGGGTACTCTAACGGTCTTGCTAGGGTCAAATGTAATACAAGGATTCTTAGGCGTATCTTGTGTTTCTACCATATTAACCAAGTTTGGAGCCATAAAGGTGAATTCTTCAGAAGAGAAAGAATTAGGCACAATCTCAATAATGTTAGAGGTATGAGATGGCAAGGGATCAGTGAAAATCTTAAGATTTTGATTAGGAGGAGCTACTGATTTATTCCCTTTATCATTCACACTTGCCATATATAAGGTATTATTATCAATCAAGTCTTGAATATTATTCTTCAATGCAAAATATTTCTCAGTACCATGACCAGGTTAATGATGAAATTGACAAAAGGAATTGGGTAAGTGCACAAAGATGGTGGTCAAAAAGGGGGGTATAAGTGGACACTTTTTTTTTTTTTTGAAATAAGGTGAACTTGAACTTGGAGGCAAAATTTGAAAGTCATCCAATCAAGATATGAAGATAATCAAAGAACAAATATTGTAGTACTTTGAATCTAGTTTCCAAACTACTAAGATTTTTCAAAATTGGATAAGATTAAGGGGGTCAAATCCTTCACGCATGAAAAACTGACCTTGATTTTTTCTGAGAAACATAACATAGTGTCTGACGTGCACATCAAAAAAATCATAGTTAGATTTAGTATTTTGACAAATCCTTTGGCAGAAAGATAGTTAAGAGTGAGAACTAGAAGATGTGTATTTTTTTGTTGTGTATTTTTTTTTTTTATGATTTTTCCAATCAAGCACATCCTGAAAAATTAGGTACCTGTTCGTGCGCGAAGCATAAGTTGCAATAAACAAATCGAAAATACATGTTTTTTTTAAATTGTAAATAATCAAGTGCACTACAATAATATATAAAGTTTTTTAAATTTGGATAAGTATACCAAAATTTATTCAAAAACTAGTGCACCTATGTCTGTGAAAACTATGGAGACACTGGTAAAACAAATTCAATAATAATATGTTATTGTTGTTCAAATTGAAAAAAAAGTTATATGGTTAGAAAGCTCAGAAGATGGGTGAAAATATGGTGGCAATTTTAGAAATAACCACTTGATGAAGTGTAAACCTGATGATGACAAAGTCGATAAAATAAAACACGTCAAAAATGAGAGAAATGGAGGGAAATCAAACTTCCAAACCGTAGCTTTGTCATCCAGGCCTATTTCCAAGCCTAAATAGTCAAAAACGCGTACGGGGCACTACAAGTTTAAAAAGCACATACAAGGTACTTATTGTGTAAGCAACACGTACACACTCATTTTCCTATAAACAATGCGTATGTGCTCTTTTTACTATAAACAGCGCGTACACGCTATTGTATAATATGATATTCTATATATAATATGCATATATACATATAATATATGTAATATATAATATGTGTATAATATGATATTGTATATATAATATGTGTATATACATATAATATATAATATATAATATATGTATATATATATAATATATTAAATATATATACACATGTAAGTGTATTGTCTTCCCCCTCTCAAATGCTTACAAGGTCTCTTTCTCTCTCTCTCTCTCTCTCTCTCTCTCCCTTGCTCTCTCCCCTTCTCCCTTCCTGCATACCCCATCCCTCCCTCTCTCCCTTATCCCTTCCTCCATACCCCATCCCTCTTTCTCTCTCTCTCCACTTCTCCCTTCCTCCATACCCCATCCCTCTTTCTATTCTTCTCTCCCTCCATCCCTCCATACCCCACTGCAACTATGGCTGCACTTCTATAGAAGTAAGTGAATTTATTTCTTGTATGCAACTTCCTCTTTGATTTTTATCATGTATGCTCTCCTAAGAAAATTGACTAATGGATTTGTGTGTGTATATTGAATAGGAGGAATAGGGTTTGAAATTGAACCATGAGTGTATTACTGTGACAAAAAAGGAAACCTACAGCAATATTCTTCTTGAATGTGTTTTTAATGAGCATAACAGAAGTGGAAAATAGTGTCAACAAAGCAACATGATGAGTCAGAGTGCCTGCAATATGTTTTTCAGAAGGAAACAATAGGTAGGAAGAGAAAGAGGGAGAGTAACACAAATGATGCCCTGTAGAATGATAGTGGTGGGTATGCGAGAGTTTCCATGTAGTTACACAACGCCTGTCACCTAAAGAAATTAAAGTTTGTTGTATGCATGGCAGTGGTAGTATATGATGATCATCACTTGTCAAACAACTTACGTAGTACTTATTACTTGTATTGAGCCCATTATTCATTACCAAACGATAACATTTTTTGGGCTTAGGAGTGCGTACATGCCACTTATTAGTCTAGAATGGGAAAAAAGAATACCGTTGGGCTTGTCAACATTTTATGGACTAACAACACGTACATGGTTATTAATGTAGTGCGTACGTGGTTTATAGACATAGTTTTAGTTTCCCAAGAGCCTCAATGGCCTCAAAAGAAGTTTTTGAGGTCGTTGAAGGCCCCATTGGAACTGTGTTTGCACTTCTATCACTGTTTTATACATAGAAGTAAGTGAATTTTTTTGTTTTTGCATGATTTCAAATGATTGAATTGTTGTTCTTATTAGTTTTTGTCAATAGTATTGTGATTTTTTAATATTTTGATTTCAAAAAATAGTGATAAGATGCATATTTATGGTTATTTATTTGTTTATGAACTTTTGTTTATATATATATGTAATATGATTCTATTTAGGACAACCGATATCAACCATGGGAAAGAACAAGCGAGGAATGATGGAACAACGAGAGGTTCAAAAGGAAAGACAAAGGCAACGTATGAAGAAATTGTGTGACATAAGAACAATGGGAGAAGAAGGTATGTCATCCTCAACATCTCAATTCGATTTACCAAATGAATATAATGCACCTAATGCAATTGAAGAAGATACATTTGATTTACCATTTGAACCTAATGCAATTGAAGAAGATAGCGCATTGAATAATCAATTAAATGATGAACATATTACACCTTCTCTACTTGATGAATTGAATGTACATAATGCACTGATGTTAACACCTCCTAGAATCATTCGTAAGAAACCAAAGTATCTAATTGACATTTATGGGAATATATTGAAGTCAATACCCAATAAAATGAATGAACAAACTTTTAGGAGAATGGTTAAAATAATATGGCACATTTATTTTAATAACTTAAATCAAACCGCAAGATGTCAATTAATTGTTCAAATGATTAAAAATTTGAATTTTAGAGAGACAATGAAAATTCTAAGCCTAAGATCATCTGAAAGTAATAGTGAAAGAACTATTGTGAGAAATCTATTTGATGCATATCAAGCTATTGGTTCAAAATTACGTACTAAAGATTCTAATGCTATTCGACGTGTCATTACATCAACCATAATGAGCAAGAAAATAAAAAAAGATCGTTTGATAAGAAAAACAAGTAAGTCATTAAATGTTAGTAAAACAACATTAAGTAAAGCATTAAAGAGGCGGGAAAAAATAGAGGAACCTAATAATAATTCTCTTTGGGCATTCTTGGGTAGACTACCACGCAAAGACAAGGTTATTGTTGATGCACTAAAAACATTAATTGATAATTTTTGGCATGACAACACAAGAATTTCTCCCAACCAAAGAGATGTTGTTAGAAGGCGAATTGGGTCTACAAATCGTGAGCCACATGCCAAACACTATTTGGATATGACTCAAACAAAATTTTATGAAAGATTCCTTCAAAAGTTTCCTCAAATAAGAGTTTCTCAAAGATTTTTTGAAATGGCAAAACCTTTTTATATTAAGATTAATCATGTACACACCATGTGTTGTTGTAGGATGCATATTGATTTTTCCACGCATTATGATATTTTTCATCATATTTGTTCTACTTTGCACACTAACGATATTTTGTAGGAATGTAATATACAAGCACCTTCTAAGTCGGTAAAAGAATTTATTTTAAGTGTGCTATGTAATAGACATGATGGTTGCATTTATTATAAGATGCCTTGTTTGGAAGGTTCTTGTGCCATATGTGGTGGTTTGCAACATTTACCAAGATTCGTACATTTGGAGAGCACACATGAAATTGGTACGAAACTAGTTTCTTTCGGAAAATACAATACAATCACATATGGAGTTAAAGATGGAAAATATTTGAAGAGATGTGAGCTAGTGAAAAATGACATATGTGTAGCTCAATTTATGAAAATGTTTCAAGAGAAACTAGTTAATGAGTACATAATGCATACACATAGAGCTCGATGGTTAGACGAGCAATTCAAGTTATGTAAGGACACATTTCCTCTTGGCACCATTGTCTCTATCATTGATTTTGCTGAAAATTATACACTACAACCTCAAAATGAAGTGCAATCCGTGTATTATCACTCTACACAAGTTTCTATTTTTGTACACATAGCATTCATGCATGGAGATGATAGCATAGAGGAGGATAGAAAGGTTGTAAGAGAGTATCACTTCTACATAAGTGATGATCATACTCATTCATTGGAGTTTGTACAAGGATGCTTTAAATTTTTCTATGATAGTTTAAGGGAAAGGAACATACGATACAACCGACACTTAATATGGTCAGATAATTGCACTGCACAATTCAAGAATGCAAGGATGTTTTATTGGTTGACAAGGATGCATATGACAAGTGGTGTACAACATTTTTGGAATTTCATTGAGGCTGGACATGGTAAGGGAGAGCACGATGGTGTAGGAGCTGAAGAGGGGAAAATAGATTTGAAGGTCAAATGATCAAAACATAACAAAATAAACATGTAGAATGCTAAAATATCATTAAAAGACCATTTCACCTTGCTATTTTACCTTCTCCTTCAGATTGAGTTTGATGAAGTGAAGGCACCCCTTGATAATGCTCCACTTGATGTGCTCCTTTGATTGCTGGATGTGGATGGCTCTCCAATGTTGTGCACAAATGGAATGTGTATGATAGGAAATTCGGAAATCATCACAAACAATATAAACATACTAATCATTAGCTCAATCATGAAAACTCATTGCAATGATCTATCCTAAACACATTCAATAGAGACATAAAGATAAAACATTCAAAAAGATTATTCAAACCAGATGTAAATCCAAAAGTTTCCTTCATGCGGCTCCATTGTTCTTCTTTCCTCTTCAAATAGTTTGGTTGTGGATTTCACCTACAAGTGCACATACATGATTGAAAGCAAGTAGGTAAGAAAAATGCTCAAAAGTACTTGAAGCGTGATTGATTAGAAATTTGATAATCTGATTAGGGGTTCAAAATATGATCAATTGGAGGTTTTGATTGAAGAAATTCATCCAATTTATAGACAAATTGGAGAAATGGATCAAATTAGCATGATTCAATTCAAATGGAAATTGCAAATCAATTATGTCAATTATGACAAATTATGACAAATTATGCACTTTCTATGCACAATTTGTTGATTGATAATTTATGACAAATTATGACAACTTCTATGTCAAAAATTGATTGATTGTCAATTATGACAAATTATGACAAATTGACATGTCATTCCCATGAATTTAGGAGAGAAATAGGAGGAAATTGAAATTAGGAATTAAGAAATTAGAAAATTTGAAATTGATGAAAATTAGGAATTAAGAATTAGGTAAATTAATTAATAATTTGTCATTTATTAATTAATTCACAAAAGAGGAATAATTAGCCAATTAAATGAACATTTAATTGTAATGAGGAGACTTAGGATAAATAAATAATTTATTAATCCTAGAGAGAGAAATGACAAACATGGTTAAATGATTAAATCACAGAACTCTAAAAGATGAATTAGCAGTGCAAGGATGACAATTAGGTCTTAATGAAAGATAATTAATGTCGATCATGATTTGATAATGATTTTGAATTGATAAATGACCAATATGATAAATGATTTGATTGATAGATGTGCCAATTGACGAGGAACAATGACAAATTGATCCGAATTGACATAATTGAGACAAACAACGATTGATGACAAATCGGTCGCAAAATGACAAGATTGACAAGAGGACAAGGATCGATAACAAAATAGATTGCAAGACGACAAGATTGAAAATGACCATGATCGATGACAAATCAATCGCAAAATGACAAGATCGAACATGACAACGACCGATGACAAATCAATCGCAAGATGATAAGATTGATAAGAGGACAAAACCCTAATTAGGATTGACGATGTCCAAAACGATGACAAATGAATACGCACATTGATGCGACAGGATAAAATCGATCAAAATCATGACTGGATAGTGTTGTCGACAAGACCAAATTTGAGAACGAGATGACTGAAGAATGTAGAAGAATGACTCGATGCTCACAAATGATAAAGACCAAGTGCGAATCATAGGAGAAATGTTAATGCGACACAAAAACCTAAAATGAGGCAATGCGTAAATGTTAAAGTATGACTCTGCAAGCGTTGACCATTTTTAGGTGTCTACATTTTGCCCCTCTTTGAGACAATGTGATTTTAAGCGTTGTTTCAAAGAACAATAATGAAAATGCCCTAGACAACTGACAATGACATATGCATGCCCCCTCGAGGAATTGGCCGGAAACATGCAGAAAAGAGGCCAATTGATTGATAAAAATAATAGGATCGAACGGACTGACAATCAGAGATCGAATGCATGAAGGACAAGCAATTTAAGGTGCAAAAGACTATGACCAACATAAGATGGAGAGGATGCACGTCCATCTATGCAGTGACAAAGATCTATAAATGGGACCAAGAGAGTGAAATTTGCTCATTTGCACTAGCCAAAGAGGAGGATTTGCTGCTCTGGATAGGGACACTTGCAAACAGATGGCGAACATTCCAATGGCTGTTCACCTCAAAGAATGTGTACGCACATTTAGACGACCGAACGATGCAGGAGCAGCGGTATGGATCTCAAAAACCCATGTTTTCAATTTCATGAATTTTGATTGCTTGCGGGACATTGCGGGGCCCACAGGGGATGCCGAAAAGGACTCCTGCGCTTGTGTAGGGCGAATCCTGCGCTTGTGTAGGGTCTTCTGCGCTTGTGTAGGGAGACTCAGGTGCAAGTTCCTTGACACAAGTGCAATTGTGCAATGTAAACCCTAATTTTGGTCAAAATGACATGCAAATGATCTGAAAAGGGGGGATAAGGGTAGGATAGGTCAGATGAGATGAAAAACACCCTGATTTGGACATGAAAATGAGGAAAGGCAACCCGTAGGAGCAAACCCTAAAACTGACAAAAATATGCCCCAATTATGATGCAGAGTCGACAGTATCCGTTGATCACGCGAGAGAACCGACCAGACTGTTTCATGCTACGACATAGACTCAGGAGCACAGATAGAGATACCTTAGCAGGACTTGGCATATATTACATCACATTCATACCCGAGATTAGGGCAAACACAGGATTGCTTACCGCATTGGCAGAGCATTGACATTCGGAGACCTCCTCATCCATTTGGCGACTGGCGAGGCGACAGTGACTCTAGAGGATGTATGGCGCATCCTCCGCATTCTGATACATGGGGAGATGATAGAGTATGACCCAGTCACAGGTAGAGACGCCTTATGTAGGCTATTTGAGTGCGACGCAGATGATCTAGACATTGTCAAGAGGGAGATCGGCTGGGAGAGCATGGTGTCAGAGTATGACTGACGATATGTGGTGATAGCAGTTGCGATAGCATGTCTTTTGGCAGGGGATAGAAGAGGACATGGATTCCCTATTGGCTGGGGAAGAGTGCTAGAGTGGATGGCGACAGAGGGTATGGTGTACGCATGGGGACCATGTGTACTGGCTATGCTCTATTTTCAGTTGCATCAGATAGCGTATTAGGGAGTTTAGACTTTGAGCTGTGGAGTCACATTGCTTCAGGTATGGGCATTTGAGCACATAGCCATATGTCGACCGATTACAAAGAGACAGGTTGTACCACATCGACCATATGTGTATTGCTATGGGGGAGCATTGAGACAGGGTCCGTTTGGATACATACTATATTGGCGACATGAGCTAGACAGACTGAGAGAGTTCATATGGAGGCCATATCGTGATTGCCCTGGATGGTCAGATGATCATGAGGAGCTACCACATTGCAGACAGGAGAGGTAATTGATTGGATGACCAGTGAATCACCAGAGAGTGATTGAGATGTACTTGCCAGAGAGGGTCAGATGATAGTTTGGAGAGAGATAGGATGTACCTAGGAGGATGGCATGCTTTGCCCGATCTCACAGAGAGACGAGTCAGTGGGGGAGTATGATTCAGCCACACATAGCATATGCTGACTTTTCACAGCTATAGCAGAGATAGTGGGATTGGAGGTCAGATGTGGTGGATGTTGGGATGATAGAGGAGTATGAGAGATGGTTTGCACAACTACGACTAGTGCCATTGACAGAACCAGACATTCTGGTACCGAGGCGACAAGAGGACTTCCCACTCGCTGGAGAGGAGGGAGATTAGGATGATGAGGAGGATGATGAGGATGATGAGGATGAGGGGGAGGACGAGGATGGAGATGATGGGGACGAAGATGATGGGGATGGAGATGATGGGGATAGAGATAATGGTGGGGATGATGAGCAGGAGGCATTGCATGATATACCCATAGAGCCAGAGACAGCTAGGACAGAGGAGATGGAGATGTGCAGGGCTACCATAGCGAGTCAGTAGGATCATATTGCGACATTGGAGAGACAACAGGATCAGTTCAGAGCGGAGATAGCCAGACTCACGGTGGCTCGAGATACAACAATAGCTCAGGCACAACGAGAGGGACAGAGAGTCACTGAGTTCATTGGGTCGATTAGGGATGCCAGTGCACGGGAGATGGCATAGATGCTGGTAGAGACTGGAGAGGAGAGACTATATTGGAGGACACTATATAAGAGTGCAGTTCCACCAGAGTAGAGAGCACCTTCATATCGGGCATGATCGAGGACAGAGAGCAGGTCACGCTCTCAGAGGTCATTGAGCAACATAGGAGTGAGTGGACCAATGAGACCACCACAGCCAGGACCTGGGATAGGAGGGACATCATCCATGCGACATGGCAGGGATGAGGAGGACAGAGGGAGCACCCAGTGACAGAGGCACGTGCTCCTTAGGATAGACAGATGACATTATGCAGTTTGATATTATGTAGTCAGCCTACGGGCCATACTGAGGACAGACAGTCCAATTTTTGTACTCTGATATTATTATGATATGTGATATGATATGTATCGATATGATGGGATGCAATGTGTTATGATTTGTAGTTATTTTTCTATGTATGGATGACTTATGCACTGTTGATTGTAAAACATGTATGGATATATTTTTATGTATTTTTGATGCATTTATAATATGAAATGGATAAAATGCTTGATATGATGCTTGATGTGATGCAAATGTACTAACTAATGGATGCAGGATGCAGCATATGGAGATCGGAGCACTAGACCAAACTGACTATCCAAACTGACGGAAGAAATGTTAGTAAGAAGAAATAAGACAGAGGACAATTAGAGACGAAGAAAAACTTGCTTTCAGTAATGCACTTTGTAGGTGAGAACCTTTATTTTTATGTAGCAAAATGGATGCGTAGCATCATGGCATTGAAGGCCAGAGCTGAAATGCAACCCTTTTTGCAAAAGACAGACACATCGCAGACAAACAACAAAAAGAAATAAACGGACCATGAACCATCCCGATCACTCTAAATCACTCAGTGACATCATCGAGCAACATAGGAACATGATCGAAGATAAATCAATAAAAAGATAAGACTCACAAATTCAAACAAATCAAACAAACATCTTGATCTTCATTATCAAAAGTTGAAAGTGCTGATAGGATGATCATGCTGTCTGGTTTCAGGACATGCGATACCCCGTCTAAGATAGGACACAGTCTGGTTTCGAGTATACCACACCCTGTATAAGACCCATGATAGTAGTCACAAGGACAAATGATTTTGATGCTGATATTCGATTGATATGACAGTTTAGATCAGTTTGAATGCCTGGTTTGATTGAAAAGTTCATCTGTTAATGCATGATTTCATTAAAGCGCAGTGTTGAATTGATTGTCATTGGATGTATGCTCAGCAATCTGTCTATGCACAAAGGGATCATTTATTGCAAAATGCTTGTTTTTATTTTTGTTTTGATGTTTTTTGAGATTTTACAATTTTTTTGTTTGTTCGTTTTTTTCAGGACTTTATTTGACTTTTTAGGGATTTTTTCAAGACATTTTCAATTTTTTAGAGATTATTTCAGGACATTTTTCAATTTTTGTTTAATGATTTTTTCAAGACATTTTTCAATTTTTAAAGATTATTTCAGGACATTTTTCAATTTTTATGATTTTTTTCAAGACATCTTTTCAATTTTTATGATTTTTTTCAAGACATTTTTTCAATTTTTATGATTTTTTTTAAGGACATTTTTCAATTTAAAAGTTCCAGTGATTGATCATGACAAGGAGAACGCACCCAATGCACATCTGAAAGACACATAGACCGGGACCAAAACATATGTATAAGAAACCGAAGTATGCAAGACAATGATGTTGACCAATAACAGGCTTGGAACAAAACATTGGGTCAAGACAAAGATAGACATGATAAACTGGCCAAGAGAAAGCATAGCTAGAGATCATGACAGATGATGGAGCAATGATCTCATTACGCATGGTGCCTGATTGCTAGGTTTTCACCATGGTACTTTCCCAAAGCGCCTGTTTGCCAGGTTTTCACTAGAGGGCGAATCATTTTTCTTTACTCTTTTTCTCTTTTTTCTTTTTTTCTTTTGCTTTTTTTTTTTTGCTTTTTCATTTTTTTGTATTTTTTCAAGATCATACTTGAAGAAGTGCTGATAGAAAATTATGCCCAGTACTTGCAAAGATGCATGCTGTTTATAGGATCAGACAGAGGTTCACCATCTGGGGTAGCTAGCTGATATGCCCTCGAGCCATATGCTGTAGTTACTATGAAAGGCCCAACCCAATTAGGTTCAAACTTTCCCTTGATGATGTCAGTAGACTGTGCATTCTTGGGATTTGCCTTTAAAACTAGGTCTCCCACTTCGAAGAGTCGCCCTTTGACCTTCTTATTATAAGAGCGATGGAGACGGTTTTGATATGCTTGCAAATGTGTCAGAGCTGTCAGACATTTCTCATCTAACATTTCAAGCTGATGCAGCCAGGAGACTCTGTGTGTCTCATCATCAATCAGGTGTTGCAAGGAAACTCGCAAGGAAGGAATCTCCACTTCCAAAGGTAAAATGGCTTCCACACCATACACCAAGGAATAAGGTGTTGCGCCAGTAGGTGTGCAGATAGAAGTGCGATAGGCCCATAGTGCTGGATTCAACTGTACATGCCAATCTTGACCAGCGTCATTGACAACCTTTTTCAGGATCTTGATAATGGTTTTATTTGATGCTTCAGCTTGACTGTTCCCATGTGGATAGTATGGACTGGAGAAACGGTGTTGGATATGAAACTTTTCACAAAGTTCTTTGACATCTTTATTCTTGAAGGGACGACCATTATCTGTGACTATGGCAAGGGGAACCCCATACCGGCATATGATATAATTCAGCAAGAATTTTGAAATTTGGACACCAGTGATATAGGTCATGGGGATAGCCTCGATCCATTTTGTAAAATACTCTGTGGCTGTAATGATGAACTTGTGTCCATTTGCAGATGTCAGGTGAATTTTGCCAATAAGATCCAATCCCCATTGAGAAAAGGGCCACGAAGATATGACAGAATGAAGCTCTTGAGCTGGTGCATGAATATAATTTCCATGGATCTGGCACTTGTAGCACTTCTTAACAAAATCATGAACATCTTTTTCCAGAGTAGGCCAATAATACCCAGCACGAATCAACTTTTTAGCTAATCTCAGACCATTGAAATGGCCCTCACATATACCATCATGAACCTCATGTAAAGCCGTTTGTGCTTCGTCAGAATCCAAACACCTGAGGAGGGTATGGTCAAAGGATCGACGGTAAAGGGTGTCGGCGATAATGACATATTTGGCTATTTGTCGGATAAAGGATCGGTGTTGGTTAGCGGAAAGGTTGGGTGGTAAGGTTTGAGATTTCAAATATTGATATATGTCATTGTACCACGAGGAGTTGGGACCAACAAGAACGCACATCACATCTGCTGTCAGAATGTCGAAAGAGGGAACCAGCAATTGTTCAACTAAAAATTCACATTTGTCCATATTGTGGGGCATATTCAACATGGAAGCAATCGTAGCCATCGCATCTGCCGACTTATTTTGCATTCTTGGCACTTGACTAAAATGGATAGCTATGAATTTTGTCTTGAAGAAATCTACCATGTGCTTATAGGGAATAAGCTTTTCATCTTTTGTTTCATAGTCATCATTCACTTGTCGGATGACTAATTGAGAATCTCCACAGACTTGCAAATGTGTGATGTTCCAGTGGACTGCTACTCGGAATCCTGTGACCAGTGCTTCATACTCTGCAATGTTATTGGTACAATGAAAAGTTATTCTGTAGGACTTTGGAATAGCATCACCTTGAGGGGTGACAAATAGAATATCAGCTCCGGACCCGAACTTGGTATGGGATCCATCAAAGTATAACTTCCATTCACTAGAGGATGTGAGAGCAAAGACTGATTCATCTGGAAAATCGGTCAACATGGGATGATCATCGGAAATAGGAGCCTCTGCAAGTTGATCTGCTATTACTTGTCCTTTTATTGCCTTTCGCTCCATATACTCAATATCAAATTCATTGAGGATCATGACCCACTTTGCTAGGCGACCCGTCAAAGCTGCTCGGCTAAGCAAGTATTTTAAGGGATCAATTTTTGCAACCAACAATATTTGGTGGCTTAACATATAATGTCGGAGCTTTTGTGTTGCAAATACCATTGCTAAGCATGCCCTTTCAATAGTTGAATAATTTAATTCATAACCGGCCAGTGTCCAGCTGATATAATAAATAGCTCTTTCTTTGCCATTCTCATCTTGTTGAGCCAAAAGAACTCCTAATGCCGTTTCAATTGCAGAAATATACAATATAAAGGGCTTCCCTTCTATAGGAGGCATTAGGATAGGCGGTGACACCAAATAGTCTTTGAGAGCTTGAAAGGCTGATTGACATTGCTCAGTCCATTTAAAAGCAACTCCTTTATGTAATAGATGCTAGAACGAATGAAACTTGTCTGCCAACTGAGCTATAAAGCGGTGGATTGACTGGAGCTTTCCTTGTAGACTTCTTAATTGCCGGAGGTTGGAAGGGGGAGACATATCCATTATTGCTTTAACCTTGGCCGGGTCAACTTCGATGCCTCTGTGAGAAACAATATACTCTAGTAATTTGCCAGCTGTGACACCAAAGACACACTTCTTCGGATTGAGCCTGAGTTTGTAGGTCTCCATTCTATCAAAGATTGGGCCCAGGATGGCTAGATGACTATCTCTGGTGACTGATTTGCATAACAAGTCATCAACATAGTCCTCCATCAAAGTATGCATGAAATCATGAAAAATTGTCGTCATTACTCTTTGATATGTTGCGCCTGCATTTTAAAGACCGAAGGGCATCACATTCCAACAGTAGGTACCCCAAGCACAGGTGAATGCTGTCTTATGTTGATCTTCAGGAGCAATGCGAATTTGGTTATAGCCGAAGAAACCATCCATCAATGAAAGCATCTCATATCCAGCCGTCATGTCCACTATGATGTCTATGTTTGGCAATGGAAAATCATCTTTAGGGCATGCTTTATTGAGGTACCTAAAATTTGTGCAGATTCTGATGCCCCTAGTTACTTTGCTAACTGTTACTAAATTTGAAATCCAATCTGCATAATCAATGGGTCTGATGAAGCCCACATCTAGTAATTTTTTTAGTTCCACTTTGACCAAAAGAGCCACCTGGGGATGCATCTTTCGAAGTTTCTTTTTGATAGGCTTGGCATCGGCTTTCAATGGAAAATGATGAAGGACTAATTCTGGATTGAGGCCAGGCATATCTGCATAGGACCATGCAAAGCTGATCTTCTTCTCAAGAAAGAAATTGACGAAATCTATCTTTTCCTGTTTTGATAGAGAAGTAGCAAAATGAATGACCTTAGGGTTGTCAGGTGTACCCAAATTGATTTCCTTGGTCATCTCTACCAGCAATGTTGATTTGTCCTGAATTGATAGGGGTACGTCCACTCTTCCACCTTTGGGCACCTTAGAGAGGTTTTCACCCGCAGGTACGTCTTTTATTTTTACTTTTGTATGATCAGAGAGTGCCTTACGGTTTTAACTCAAAGATCTATTCTTTTGATTTTTTGCTATTTCTTTTCTTTTTTCATTTTGATGACTGGAAGAGGGAGTCGACTCCCCAAAATATGTCGTGGAATCCAGGTCAATAGCAAATCCTGCCTTATGATCACCTTGTGGGATTCCTTCCCATAGTCCAAGGAATTTTGCAATTGCTTCATCATTTTGAAAACAATCCAATGTGAGTGGTTCTTGTTGGTCATGTTGGATAAGCTGGGGATAGATGAGGGGCATGTCATCATTGGTTGTAAGGAGAGAAAGGGCTGATATGGTAAAGATGTTAACATCTGTGGTGTCACTATCCGAACTGCTTGTATCTGATTCAGAGCTTGGATCCCAGAATGACTCTATCCAAGCACGAGGACATGTTTTAGGAAGAGGAGTTATTTCATGTTTTTCTTCCATAGGCAAATTATCAGGGTCAATAAAAATATTGTCGAGGGCATAGGAGCTAGAAGAAAAAGAACTCCACTCCCATTCATTAGAATCAGTTTCGGGTCGGGTATCCTTAGGGGTTATTTTATCATCAGAGTTACGCCCTTTTCTACACATAGGCACTTTGGAAGATGAGGGTCCAATTCGTAATGGTACAAAACCTAACCCTAAAGTTGGAGGTCGCCTCTTAGGTATGACAGGTTCTAGCCTTCCATTGTTGTTTAGGCCTAAGCCATTGCAACCATCATATCCTTTCTTTTGCAGCATAGTAAATCCCTTGCCGTAGCGTTCCACTGGCAACCTGATAGGTGGGGTCTCAGTTGGATCATTGTAAAGCCAATCTATGACATCATCATCTACATTTTCTTTGTCAAGTTCTCCCCATCTTGTAAATGTAGTGGGAGGCTGATATTGAATAATGACCTTAGGTTCCTTTTGAGATAAATGCGGTTTGCCATATGATTTTGGAGATATCGATAAATTCCCGATGAGGAATGTTTGATCCATTGAATATTCTCCACATCCTTGATCCTGTATCTTCAATTTCCCTTCGAAAGCATCTAACAATTCATTAGGATCCACATAACTATGTGAATTGGCCTCTCTATGGATTGGGACTTGCTGCTGAGGGGTATCCTTTAGAGTAGCACAAAATTGGAATGGATTAGGATCTCCCAGAATTGTTATCTCAGTTCCATTGTAAGGATATTTTAAACATTGATGATAGGTGGATGGAACTGCTTTCATTGCATGGATCCATGGACGGCCAAGAATCATATTGTAAGGGAGATCAAGGTCCAAGACCTGCAAGAAAGTGTTTTCTGTCACTGGACCGACTCTGATAGGCAATGTAATTATCCCTTTGGATGGGCGCTCAACATCATCATATGCTTTTATTGTTATTCTTTTGGAAGCATCAATATCATTTTCTATATATCCAAGGCCAATGACCACTCTCAAGGTGCAAATATTAAGACCCGCTCCGCCATCTATCAAGACTCGTCGGATTTTGCAATTATGGACAAAGACTTCAAGGTGCAAAGGATCATTATGAGGGAGCTTATCAGGTGAGATATCATTATCAGAAAATGCGACATTTTGGGAAACAACTAAATGTCCAATCTGGGCTTGAAACTAGTCAACATCAATATCTGTCAGGACAGTGGACTCAATTAAAGATTTATCCAGGACTGCACGATGCATGGGAGACATTTTCAACAACTCAAGGATTGATATTTGTGCAGGCGTTTTTCCTAGATGATCCAAAAGATTATACTGACTTGCAGGAGTCGGTTTGGGAGGAGCTGCAGGAGCTCCTTTCAAGACTATTTTGGATCGACAAGTGGTGACCGCGCAAGAAGGATCTTGTTCCTTTATTCTCAGGGTGGAAACATACTCATTTGACACACAAAAACAATTAATGACATTGTTATAACTGGTATTTGCATAATTGGCCGTTTGAGCAGAGTTGGAAGAAGACGCTTTACCCTTGTCATGATCAAACAAAGGAGTTTTGAAAATAGTATGATCAGTGTTAGAGGTCGCATGGGGTGGATCTACCTCGATTACTCCTTGTTCTAATAAATCTTGGATCATATGTTTCAATTGAAAACATGATGCAGTTTTATGTCCTTTGGACCGATGATACTCACAATACGCATTATCATTCCACCAATGCGGTTTTACCGCTGGTTCTGCCTTGATATCTGGTAACTTAATAAATTTTGCTTGTATCAATTGTCTGATTACTGATTCAATAGGCTCTCCCAATGGCATAAATTATCGAGGAGGCCCATCCCGCGATCAAGTTGAGATGAGATGATCAAGTTACCAAGATGATTTCCTGGGCTCAAAAGGGTAGCATAAACTTACTGGATTTCAAGATATTTTGAATGAAGGGATGGAGCCCTATTTATAGGAAGAGGAAAGAAAAATGGATGGCTAGGATGGATTCGAGATGAAGGGATAATATTTTCTTGTGAGCTCACACAAGCTCCAAGAGAGGGTGTGGAGACCAAGAAATATGCCTTAAAGACATTTCGTATCTCCACACTCCACAAGATGCATTGGAGGAATTAAAAATTCTCCAAAAAAGGATATCATGGGGATTGGAGGAATAAAAAGGAATTAAAAATTCCTTGGGAGAGGAAATGCCTAGAGGAATGTGTGATTTTGAAAATCTTACATTCACCTAGGAAAAGAGCATTTAAAGCTAGTGGCTGGGTGAAAAAGACAAAGAGTTGACTTTGTGGCTAATCATGATGATTAATCATTAACGACTCATTAGGAGAGGGATTAGAGGAAATGTTAGGTGGGATTAATATTTGTAGGAGAATTTGACTAGGAGAGAGAATGAGTGGAGGGAATAAAAAATTAGAAGAATAATGTTAAGTGAGTTTAGGGAGTTTCTAGAATAATTTATTAGGTTAATGATGAATTAAAAAGATGATTTGTAGGAATCATGTAGGTTAACTAATTAATTGAAATTAATTAGCTAAGAGGAAGATTTGTGAGGATTTGATTTTTTTAGAAGAATAAAGAAAGAGATTGATTTATTATATTAATCAATCATATACTATAGTGACAATATTAATTATATTTAATTAATATTGAGAGGAATTTGAATTAATATAATTAATTAATTAATTATGCGAGGAATTCAAAATAATTAAAATAATTATTTTTAAGTGTCTACATTTTTCCCCTCTTTGAAGCGAGGTGTGATGACACATTGATTCAAAGAATAATCTTTTTTTGATGTTGATATTGGTTTGATAGGATGCTCTGGCTCTTGATTGATAGATTATGGTATGGTGATGCCCCCTCGGGAGATCAATTGAGGTATTTGATCTTTGGAGTTTTGCAAAATTGATATCCCAATAGATTTGATTTGATTCGATTGATAAGATCTAGATTCAGTCTGGTTTCAAGAAGAATTCATCCTATATAAGACAAAGATGATCAAAGTGTCTGGTTTCAGGAAGGATTCATCCGGTATAAGACATGATTGATCACAATATCTGGTTTCAGGAAGAATTCATCTTGTATAAGACATGATCGGAGTGTCTGGTTTCACGAAGGATACATCTTGTATAAGACATGACTGATCACAATGTCTCATTTCAGGAAGGATTCATCCTGTATAAGACATGATCAGATCACAACATTTGGTTTCAAGAAGGATTCATCCTGTATAAGACATGATTGATCACAACGTCTGGTTTTAGGAAGGATTCATCCTATATAAGATATGATCAGAGTGTCTGGTTTTAGGAATGATACATCCTATATAAGACATGATTGATCACAACGTTTGGTTTCAGGAAGGATTCATCCTGTATAAGACATGATCAGATCACAACGTTTGGTTTTAGGAAGGATTGATCCTGTATAAGACATGATTGATCACAACGTTTGGTTTCAGGAAGGATTCATCTTGTATAAGACATGATCAGATCACAACGTCTGGTTTCAAAAAGGATACATCTTGTATAAGACATGAATCAGAATTAGAATTGATTATGTGAGAAAAAAAAAAATAAAGGAAGAAAAATTAAGGTGGAAGGGATAGATGAGGAACAAATATGAAGCAGTCATGAGGTATTTGGAAAGAAGAATATGAGATGTGAGACCACAGAGGAAAATGGGGGCAATTAAGAACTCCATGGGATTATTGAGTTTAGGATTTGATGGAATGATGGTGAGATTTTGTGCACAATAAATGTGGAGAGCCAACCTAGTTTGATGTTGCCTTGGGTGATTTGCACCATTGATTATAGAAATTAGGATGCCATGAGAAACGCAGGGCGTGGACTGACTCTATAGACAAACGAGAATTTCTTGCACACGACAATGCAAGTGTTAAGAAACACTAATACAAAATTGTGGGTTCGTGCAAGGAAACCCTCAAACACACCGATACCTCTTGTACATGAGAAGGTAAGTGTTGGTAAACACTAGTACTAGGTCACCGGTTTATACAAGAAGCATCCAAAACATTCCATACTATGAAATATGCCCCAGTATGCACCTATCATAACATACTTAGATATGAAAGAATCCAGGCAATCGTAAATAGTGGCAGTCATAGGGCAAAAGGTACAAGTCTATATGAAAAGATCTAACAAAATCTAACAAGTCTCTTCCTTGTGACCAAATGATACCTCTTGCCAAGAGTAGAACTAGGATGGAGGATTGTTGCTCAAGACTTCTTGAAGCTTACACATAGGCATAAAAGCCCAGTTTCAATGGGACATTCCCTGTTCATGACTCATCATCATACACATGTTTTATTGGGAGGTGGAAAAGAAGGAATGTTGCACATGGGTGGGTTGGATGGCAGATGATTTGTAGTATCGACATGATAGACAGTGGATCCGGTTATTTACCTTGGCGTCTGCACAGAGGTTTTCACCAAGGTACTTGTCCATAGCGCCACCAAGTGGTTTTCACTAATGGATGAACTATTTTTTCTTTCTTTTTCTGATTTTTTAATTTTTTGTGTCATAAGGTGCTTGTTTGCTAGGTTTTTACCAAAGTGACGATTTTTTCAGGATCCTTTTCTCATTTTTAAAAAAAAATTTTCTTGATTTTTTTTTTTGACAATTTAAGACTTTCTAAAGACTAAGCATAAAATCTTTTGAAGTGCATAATATTCATTGGATCATCCAAAGGATCACCTTCAGGAGTAGCCAACTGATAAGCTCCTGATCCATATTTCACTGTGATTACATATGGTCCAAGCCAATTAGGCTCAAACTTGCCTTTCTTTTCTCTTTCTTGTAGATTTTTCTGATTTTCCATGAGGACAAGATCACCAACTTGGAATTCTCGGTTTCTAACTTTTTTATGATAACTCATGCGTAGACGGTTTTGATATACCTAGAGATGATTCAAGGCCTTGAGCGCCTTTCATTTAACAATTCTAGCTCTTGTAAGTGAGCAATTCTGTATTCTTCCTTTGGTAAAATGTTTTGTAGTGATACCCTTAGAGAGGGGATCTCGATCTCAAGGGGAGGGATGGCTTCAGAACCAAATACTAGGGAATAAGGAGTGGCACCTATGGGGGTGTGGATAGAGGTGTGATAGGCCCACAATATAGGATGGATTTGGAGGTGCCAATCATGACCCGCTTCATTGACTATCTTTTTGAGGATTTTTATTATGGTTTTATTAGAAGCCTCAACTTGGCCATTGCCTTGGGGGTAATATGGAGTGAAGAAGCGGTGTTGGATGTTGAATTTTTGGTAGAGTTCTTTGACATCCTGGTTCTTAAATTGTTTACTATTATCTGTGATGATAACTTTTGGGATGCCATATCGACAGATTAGGTAGTTCAGGATGAATTTGGATATTTGCTTGCCGATGGTGAAAGTAAGAGGGATAGCCTCTACCCACTTGGTGAAGTATTCAGTGGCGGTGATAATGAATTTATGTCCGTTGGAAGATGAAGGGTGGATTTTCCCAATGAGATCGAGCCCCCACTGCGAGAAGGGCCATGGTGTAATGAATGGCTGCAATTCTTGTGACGGTGCATGAATCTTGTCACCATGCTGCTAGCAAGGGATGCATTTCTTCACATAATTGTATGCATCTTCTTCCATTTTAGGCCAATAGTATCCTATTCTCAAAAGTTTTTTAGCCAATGTGAGTCCACTTGAGTGTTCCCCACAGATACCCTCGTGTACTTCGCGTAATACCCATTTTTCTTCTTGTTTGTCTAAACACCTTAGGAGGGAACCATCAAAATGCCTTTTGAACAAGGCGTCTGCAAGGATTGTGTAACAGGCACATCGGTGGATGAAGGTTTGCTGTTGGGTTTTGGTGAGGTGTGGGGGAATGGTGTTGTCTTTGAGGAAAGCAAAGGTTTCTTGGTACCAAGGGGACTCGGGACCAACGAGAACACACACCATTTTAGACTCTGGTAGGTCGTATGCCGGTATAAACAATTGCTCGACCAAGAACTCGCACTTCTGACTGTGTGCTGGCATTGGAAGGAGGGAGCCAATGGTGGCCATTGCATCTATAGCCCTGTTATTTGTTCATAGGATTTGGTCAAACTTGATTGCCATGAAATGTTGCTTAAGATCTTCAACCATGGTATGGTAGGGAAGGAGTTTATCATCTTTTGTCTGGTATTCATCATTGACTTGTTTTGTGATGAGTTGGGAATTGCCATAGACTTGTAATTCCTTTATTTTCCAGTGGATAGCCAAGTGTAAACCTGTGATGAGGGCCTCATATTCTGCTATGTTGTTGGTACATGCAGAGGCTATCTTGTATGATTTTGGGATGCCATCTCCTTGAGGTGTGACTAATAATATTCCTGCCCCTGATCCATTTTGAGTGTAGGAGCCATCAAAATACAATTTCCATGTGGAGGATGTGGTAACAGTCATAATGAACTCATCTGGTAATTCTATGAGAAGAGGATGGTCGCCTGGAAGTGGAGCTTCAACCAATTGATCTGTAATGACTTATCCCTTGATTGCCTTTCTGTCCACATATTCAATGTCAAACTCACTTAAGAGCATGACCCATTTAGCCGTTCGGCTAGTGAGAGCAACCTTAGACAAGAGATATTTAAGTGGATTGATTTTAGCAATTAGTTTTGTTTTGTTGTTTAGCATATAATGTCAGAGTTTTTGTGTGCTAAACACCAATGCCAAGCATGCTCTTTCAATGCGGGTGTAATTGAGTTCATATCCTACCAACATCCAACTGATGTAGTAAATGGCGTGTTCCTTCCCTTGATCATCTGTTTGCGCCAATAATGCCCCCAATGCCACTGCAGTAGCACATATATACACAATAAGGGGTTTTCCAGGAGTAGGAGGCATCAATACAAGAGGTGATGCTAGATATTCTTTTAATTTCTCAAAGGCCTTTTGACATAGGCAATCCCATTTAAATTTTGTATCTTTACGCAATAGGTGTGCAAATGGATGGCACTTGTCTGCTAGCTGTGAAATGAAACACCTGACAGACTGGAGTTTTTCCTAGAGATTGCGTAATTGTCTGAGAGTTTTTGGCGGAGGCATTTCCATAATATCTTTTACCTTTGCGGGATCAACCTTGATGCCTCTGCGGGAAATAATGAATCCCAGTAGTTTTCTCGATGTGACACCAAATACACTCTTTTTGGGATTTAGGCGCAGCTTGCATTTTTCTAATCTTTTGAAGATCTCTTTTAGAATGAGGATGTGTTCTTGTCTTGTCTTGGATTTTCCTAGCAGATCATCCACGTAGTCCTCCATAATTTTGTGCAAGAGGTCATGAAAAATTGTTTCATTTCCTGTTGATACGTAGCTCCAACATTTTTAAGGCCAAAAGGCATGACTCGGTAACAGAAGGTACCCCATGGTGTTGTAAATGTAGTTTTATGCTGATCCTCATCTGCTATCCTGATTTGGTTGTATCCAGAAAACCCATCCATTAGTGATAACATTTCATGTCTTGATATAAGGTCCACAATCATGTCTATATTGGGGAGCGGGAAATCATCTTTACGACAAGCTATATTTAGATCTCAGAAATTTGTGCAGATGTGGATGCCCCTAGCAGGTTTTTCGACAGGTACAATGTTGGAGACCCATTCAGCATAATCTATTGGTTTGATAAATTCTGCATCTAACAACTTTTGGAGTTCCGCCTTGACCAGGAGTGCAATATGTGGGTGCATTTTGCGCAATTTTTGTTTTACAAGTTTTGCATTTGGGCGGATGGCAAGATTGTGAACCACCAAGGCAGGGTCCAACCCTGGCATATTGGAATAGGACCATGCAAAATTGATTTTTACCTCTGTAAGGAAGTTGATGAAGTCTTGTTTCTCGATTTCTGTGAGGGATTTGACAATGAGCACATTTTTTGGAATGACCTCAGTGCCCATGTTGGTGCTGTCTGTTTCTTCTATCAACAAATTTGATTTGTCTTGTGGAAGGTAACCAATGGTAGGGAGGTCAAATCCCTCATTGTCAAGTGCCTTTTCCATGTTTTCACTTTCAGATACGCCCTTTGTTTTTATTTCTTGTTCATCCAGAGATGCCTTAGGGAGGTTTTCACCAAGGGAATCATATCTTTTTCTTTTATTATCTTTTTTGTGGCTAAGGGCATTGACTTGACTACCAAAGTATCCCTTTTCGTATAGTTGAATACCCTCGATTCTGCTACAATCTTCCATATTTTGCACTATTAGGAGAGAAATGAGAGCATTATCATCGGCACAGATATCTAAAGTGGGTTTGTCTCGTTGGCCCCAGTCAATGAGTTCAGGATGGACAAGATGTAGCTCATGTGAAGTGGGAGGGGTTACGGGGGTGATGGTATTGATGTAAGCGTCTAAGAAGATATCTTTCTCATATTCATAAGGCATTTCATGGAATTCTTCTTTGTCAGTGCTTTCGATATCCGAAGAAGGACTAGAAGGGGCACCAACGATAGTAATCTTAGGCATCGGGGTGTACCCCAAGCCTCTGTTGTATCTGTAGGAGATAGGATTTATGGTGTTTTTCTTCCTTTCTCCTCTGGTCCCAGGCCGTATCCTTTGTAACCCATTTTTTCAATTATGGCAAATGCTTTTGGGTACATTTCTTTGGATATTCTTGTTGGATATTCATCTTCTTCCCAGTATAGCCATGAAGAGATATCTGCTTCGAGGCTCTCATTATCAAGTGGGCCCCATTGCTAGAAGGTGGTGTTTTGGTATTGCATGACTGGTTTTGGGTCCTTTTTTATCTCTTTTGGTTTGCCAAATGACTTGGGAGAGAGAAGGAGGTTGCCTATTAATAAGACGTCCTCCAATTTGTATTCTCCACAGCCATTGTCCAAGATCTTGATTTGATTATCTGGTTGGGGTGATGTGGAGGCAATATTTGATGTGTTAGATGGAGGCGTTGGTGAGGGTCTATTTAGTGGGCAATGATACAGATGCTTCCCCTCTAATAGTTTGCAATATTGAAAAGGTTGGGGATCACCTTTGATAGTGATCTCTCTTTCATTATAGGGGAATTTGATGCATTGGTGATAGGTGGAGGGTATGGCCTGCAAGGAATGAATCCATGGCCTTGTGAGGAGAATGTTGTAGGGGAGATCAAGATCTAGTACTTGGCAAGGGGTTTCAATTGTAATGGGGCCCACTTGAAGAGGTAAGGTGACCATGCTCTTTGGAATTCTTTCTACATCATCATATGCCTTTATTGTGATCCTTCCTGATGTGTCTATCAGATCCTTAGAAAGTCCCAATTTTTTTATTAATTTGTATGTGCACAGATTAAGCCCGGATCCACCGTTTATCAGGATACGTTTGACCTTGTGCTTGTGGATGAGAGCTTCGATGTGCAAAGGTTTGTTATGGTCTTCATCTATGGGAGCCTCTTTGGAGTTAAATACTATGTCCTGCTGGGCAGCAAGGTTTCCAATGAGGGCTTGGAATTGGGTGGTGTTGATGTTATCTGGAATGTGTGATTGGAGAAGGGCTTGTTCCAAAATTTCTTTATGGACCGGGGAGGTCTTGAGAAGTTCCAAAATGGAGATTTGCGCGGGTGTCTTCCCAAGTTGATCAAGGAGGTCATATCAGCGGGTGGAAGACATGGGTGGGGGGTTTGGTGGGGGAGGAACTCCTTGGATGGTGACTCTTCCTCGACGTGTAGTTGCATTGCAGTCATTTTGGAAATGGGAGGTGGAAGGCATGGCGCCTTGAATGACTATCCGAGCAGGATTTGGTCTACTTTGGGAAGAAGGATGATTAACTCCTTGGATGGTTATGACATTGACATTATTGTCTGTAGGTTCAATGCGACCTACCAAAAAATCAAAACCGATTACGTGATTAGCGTAGTCATAACCCATTGTGTTAAATGGTGAGCCTTTTCCTTTATCATGCTTCGGGAAGGGTTCCTGGTACATTTTGAGTTTGTCATTGTTATTACTAGGTTTTGCATTTTCTACTTCAATCTCGCCTCTATCAATGAGATCTTGTATGTAGATCTTCAGTTTCATACACTTTCGTGTATCATTTCCCTTGATACGATGGTATTCACAATACTCATTTTCATTATACCATCTTGGTTTAGGTTGATTGGGGTCAAATGGGCGAGTGAATGGAAAAACCACTATACCTATTTGGACAAGTTTTTGAAACACCACTTCAATAGGCTCAGCCAGAGGAGTGAAATCTCTTGGAGTCCTGTTATTCGATCAGGGTGGTCGTCCCTGGATTGAGACATTGTTGTGAGGTTTTTGGGATTGATTTTGGTTGTTGAATTGATGATTGTTGGTGGTGGATTTTGGGGGAGCGGCCACTGTTTGGACCCGCTTTGCATTAGTTATACCATCATTGACCACATTTTTGTTTTTGGACCAGAATTTTGGCTTCTCATTATAATAAGAGGAAAAACTTTGTGTTGATTTCTGGTAATGTTTCAAGGTTCCTTCCTCCAACAAGACACGTTCGAGGGCGAGACCCTTATCTGTCAATTTTTGGAAGGATTTGATACATTGAGATATTAAAGGTCTTGAAAGTTCAAGCACCAAGTTCTTTTGGAATAGCTCAATTTGATGTTGTTCTGGCATGTCCCATTGGAATTTCTTGATAAGATGTTGCCATCTTTGTAGGAAATTGGCGAAGGTTTCTCCGGGCCTTTGTTTTGTATTACATAAGTCCATCATAGATACATCATTACCCATGTTGTATGCATAGTGGGCCACAAATTTTTCTGCCAAGTCTGGAAAAGAGACAATGGAACCTCATGGTAAAGATGAGAACCATGCCAAGGCGTCTCCCGTGAGACTCTTGGGAAAGAGTCTACGAAGATAAAGGTCACTATAGGAGACTTCTTGGCATAAGATGTGGAATTCTCGGACATGGTCTCGGGATCTCCTTTGTCTTCATACTTGGTGAATTTAGGGATCTCAAATCCCGGGGAATATGGTGCAACTGATATAGACGGGTCATAAGGACAAGGGTAAAACTCTTCAAACGAGTAAATTTTCCTTTTATTAGTCTTTTGTTTCATGTCCTTGATGATATTCTTCATGTCTTGAATTTCCTTGATGAGGTCTTGTTGTGGACTTTGATATTGATGAATTGTATTTGCCCCAAGAATTGGATGAACCAAAGAAGGTGCACCACCACCAATATATTGATATGATGAGGAGGTGGGAACATGGGATGTGATGACTGATGTCGCCGGGGTTTGAGTGATAGTTGGTTGTGGTCCACCAACTGTTGTGATGGGATTGAATACGACTCGGATAAAATTTGCGACATTGTTGGGAGGAAGGGAAGTTTGTGGAATAGAAATTTGTGGTTGAATAGAAGGAGGTGGTATAGAAGTTTGTTGGAGAATGGATGAGATCAGATTTGATAGTGGTATGGATGGTAAGGAGGAAGAAGGTGGGATGAAGACCACGGTGGGAGGTACCGCGGGTGGAATTGATTGAGCCTAGATGATTCATGAGGCTGCAATTGATTGAGTTTGAATAGTAGGTGCAACACTTTGTGTGGGAGCGAGGTCTCCTTGTGGTTGTTGGGTGAGAACGAATCTATTAAATTCAAGCGGAAGTTGAGCTCCATGTTCAAGGAGAGTTTTCAGAAGTGTAGTAGGATTGTGTTTAATAAACTTTTCCATCATCTCTTGGTTATAAGAATCCGCTAGGAAAGTTTGCACTTCCGGACAAAGTTCATCTTGGTTAACCATGTCAAGATTTTGACTTTGATCTTGATCACTAGGTTGCCCACTTTATGTATGATCTTGCCTAGGATCTTCATATAGGACACCAATGTTTGGCATGCCATATTGTTGTTCAGCCATCTTTTTCTTTTGGGATCGAGTTGCGACCATACACGATATTTGTGATGAAAGGACTTAAGAAATTTGTGATGAAAGGACTTAGGAAATTTGTGATGAAAGGATTTAAGAAAACTGAGGATGAAAGGATTTAAGAAATTTGAGGATGATTGATGAAGAAGGTATAGTAGTGATGGTTTAGAAGAAATTTGATGACTAGGTTGTCTTTGGTATGAATATGAAGGATCGATTCAAATGGCAAGTTGTATGAAGGGATACGACTACCCTGATTTGGACGATAGTTGGTGTTTCAAAGGACAAACTTGAATGTTGACGTAGAGGATAAACTCTTAGCTTCTCTCTTGGGCTTATGAAAAATGGGACAGACAGAGTTTTGACGCAATTTTGGACTTTGTGTGGGTAATGACTTGGATAATTGTTTGTGTCTTGACAAATTTTTTTGCAAAGTGTTTGGGGATAGTGACGTGTTTTTAGTCTACTCTTGGCAAGTATGTATCAAACAAAGCAAACACAATGATCAAATGCATATTATATCAAAGACACTCATGCTCATATACAACATTCTTAAGGCTGGCAAGGACAATAGTCATTGAATCCCAATTGGTTTCCCATCTACGCTTACCCAGAGCGGACACTTAGATGCTTGACCCCAATGGCTCCCCTCCATGACACTCACTTCTCGAGGTAGCCAAGCATCAATTCCCATGAAAACTCCTCATGACGAACTTTGTGTCTCTACTAAGGGCTGTAAGAATATGGGCTGCTTCAGAGGTCCGACCTCTAGCACCAATGACTAGAAGGTTTTTGGCCACTATGAACAAGGTGTTTAGTAAGTCTTCCTGTTAGGAGTTACCCTTCGAGGTTGCGCAAACGCAATTGAGGCCTATAGCCCAACGAAGCACCAAGAACTTAGTAGTCACGCAAGCATGATTGAGATCTCTAGGATCCTACTAAGCACCCAATGTAAGAGTGAACTCTCATATAGCCCCAACCATTAGCCCTTTTGTAGTCAATGGCCTATTTATTATAGTGAGTTGGGAACCCTAGGTCCAGCTGTACTCACTTGAGTCGTTCCCCTCTTACCTTCTCAAAGAGCAAGTTGGAAGGGCAGGCCCGCTATAGGTAAACACACAATCAAACAAGAAAAGGTTGGAGGGTCTGGATTTCTGATCATCTAGTAAGATGAGAGCATACTTTCCTACCTTTACACTTTTCTTAAAGACACATAAGACAATGGTTCATTCCATTTTAATTAATATCTAGGTGCCTAATTTAAATAAATGCACATTATTTGGTTGAATCAGCTAGGCAACCTGCAAAACCACTTGATTAGTAGTTTGAAAAATGGAGTCTTCAAAAAATATCCTGCAAAACAACTTGATTAGTAGTTTGGAAAAATAGTCTTCAACAAGCATCCTGCAAAAAACAACAAAATGACAAAAATATTATTTTTTTTTGATTTTTTGGGAATGAATAGAAAAACATGAATAAAAACTTTTTAACTAATGACAAATGTGGATTTGAAGAAATCTTTGATGGGTAAATGGGGTTTGACTAGGTTTTTGCCACTTTCCAAGGGATAGGCAAGCGAAAAATGGGGATTTTGGAGGAGAGATGAAGGAATGGGAAAATTTGTCCAAGAGGGACAAAGAAGCAAAAGTTGGAGATGGATAATATGAGAAAAATTTGAAGGTGATTGGATAAAAGGGGAAGGAGTTATGACAAACCCTAAAAATAGAGAAATATGAGATTTTGGGCTTCAAAAAGTGGATTTTTGGGATAAGGCCTCCAAGGAAGGAAATGTGGAAAATGACAATACGGAGAATTTGGTGAAGTTTGGAGGAAAATGGAGTCAAGATAAAGAAGATATGGCGAAAAAATAGAAAAAATTTTACTTTCAAAATCTTAGATTTAACAGAGCAGATAGAAACCCTAGATTTAACAGAGCAGACAGAAACCCTAGATTTAACAGAGCAGAAACCCTAGATTTAACAGAATAAAAAAAATGTCAAAGGTTCAGATTTCTGATTGTCTAGATAGACGAACATAATCTCCTACTTTCACACTTTCTTGTGGTCAGACAGATTATATTTAAATAGAGCAGATAACAGGAAATGAAAAAAAAAGAAACGCAGACTATAGTTAGCGCCTAAAAATTTCAGACAAATTAACAGAGCAGACAATAGCACTAAACAGATAGAAAAGTGTCAAAGGTTCGGATTTCTGATTGTCTAGATAGACAAGAGCATACTCTCCCATTTTCAAACTTTCCTGCGGTCAGAGCATACAGTCACGCTAAACAGAATAGAAAAGTGAAAGGTCTAGATTTCTGATTGTCTATATAGACAAGAGCATACTCTCCTACTTTCACATAGATTATAATTAAACAGAGTAGATAACAGAGCAAATAATAGATCGGATAATAGGAATTCAAATTCCCATAAAAACGCTCGCGCTAATCATAGAGCTATCGTGTTGAAACTGAAATTGAAACAGAAAAGAATAGAAACAAAAATGAAACAGAAACAGAAAAGAAGCTGTTGCACAGAAATACAGAATCGCTATTCTGGAACCTACAAAAAAAGATTTTTTTTTCCTGCAGTCGCGCTATTCTAGAACTTGTGTCTCACAACTCACAAAAACCTAAAAAAATTATATTAGTTCTTAGGGACATGGGTCCCACCGGGCGTGCCAAAATGAAGAGGGGAAAACAGATTTGAAGGTCAAATGATCAAAACATAACGAAATAAACATGCAGAATGCTAAAATATCATTAAAATACCATTTCACCTTGCTATTTTACCTTCTCCTTCGGATTGAGCTTGATGAAGTGAAGGCGCCCCTTGATAGTGCTCCACTTGATGTGCTCCTTTGATTGCTAGATGTGGATGGCTCTCCAATGTTGTGCACAAATGGAATGGATTTAAAAAATGATAAGGATGAGATGATCAAGTTGTCAAGATGATTTCCTGGGCTCAAAAGGGCAACATAAACTTACTAGATTTCAAGATGTTTTGAATGAAGGGATGGAGCCCTATTTATAGGAAGAGGAAAGAAAAATGGATGGCTATGATGGATTCAAGATGAAGGGCTAAGATTTACTTGTGAGCTCACACAAGCTCCAAGAGAGGGTGTGGAGACCAAGAAATATGCCTTAAAGACATTTCGTATCTCCACACTCCACAAGATGCATTGAAGGAATTAAAAATTCTCCAAAAAAGGATATCATGGGGATTGGAGGAATAAAAAGGATTTAAAAATTCCTTGGGAGAGGGGATGCCTAGAGGAATGTGTGATTTCAAAAATCTTACATTCACCTAGGAAAAGAGCATTTAAAGCTAGTGGCTGGATGAAAAAGACAAAGAGTTGACTTTGTGGCTAATCATGATGATTAACCATTAATGACTCATTAGGAGAGGGATTAGAGGAAATGTTAGGTGGGATTAATATTTGTAGGAGAATTTGACTAGGAGAGAGAATGAGTGGAGGGAATAAAAAATTAGAAGAATAATGTTAAGTGAGTTTCTAGAAGAATTTATTAGGTTAATGATGAATTAAGAAGATGATTTATAGGAATCATGTAGGTTAACTAATTAATTGAAATTAATTAGCTAAGAGGAATATTTGTGAGGATTTGATTTTTTTAGAAGAATAAAGAAAGGGATTGATTTACTATATTAATCAATCATATGCTATAGTGACAATATTAATTATATTTAATTAATATTGAGAGGAATTTGAATTAACATAATTAATTAATTAATTGTGCGAGGAATTAAAAATAATTAAAATAATTATTTTTAAGTGTCTATAGGAGCATATATGAAAAGAGCCCTAGCTAGGGAAGAATTGAAGTACGAAGGTGGTGCTGAGTTGATAGATGCAGAAACAATTGTGCGATGGTGTATGTCTATGATGGGTCCATGTAATCTAGGTACATCAATGGTTCGTAGATATTTTTGGTTGATCACTGAATCTAACATTGAAAACTATCTAGATTGTTGTACAGTTGCAGGATCGAGTGACATGCACTCATTTATGAGTTCAAATTCAAGTTCACTAGTAATTTATATGAGACAGATGGTATGTTTTTTCTCTTCATGCATGTATTATTTGTGGGAAGAATGTGAATCATAAGAGTGGGTTGACAAATGGTCTTGTAGAGCATTGGTTCCCATTGATTCATATCAAATTCCCAAAGCACTACAATTGAGCCAGATGGAGACATCAGTGGATTTTGACCATGTATCCGACCTAGTGGATTTCGGTGTTTTTTTGAGTGTTTTTTTTTGCAAGTATTATTTTTGGTTCATTTTGTTGTACATCATACTTTATTTTTGGTATTAATTAACACTTTGTAAAATGCAGGTCATGTGTATGCAGCTGTTGCAGAAGAGAACAATGAAGAAGGAACATATTACTATTTGTGTCATTGTGTTGAGCCTAAAAGAAAATTGACAACCACAATCATTGACATAGACTGTATTGAGTACCCAATAGGGTCTATTGTCGTGATAGAAACATGGTTTCAGAGATACCCTATCAAGAATTCTTATGTTTGGTTGTTCGAGGACTTTGAAACACACATACATATTCTTCATTTCTCTAACCTTGTTGTTGTAATAAATATTCATTTGATGAAGTATCGTGGTAGACCTCATAACAAGATTTTATGAAAAGTTCATGAATCTAACCATGAGGCAATACTTGATACAATATGGGTTAGAGCCAATCCCGAAGGCTCACTTGATTGATTCTATGGTTCAGAGTAGAATGATTTTGAGAATTTTGTATAAATCATCGACAAATTGTTCTATATTCATTTTTTGTATATATAAATGCCCATGAGCTATTTTTTACATGTTAGTGGCATAATTTTGTTTATTTAAATGGCAATGAGCTCATTTGTACATATGTACATGCCAAATTTTGTATATTAAAATTGTGATGAGCTGAATCGCACATATTGTAATGCCAAATTTTGTATAAAAGCCCATGAGATGATTTGTATATTAAAATGGCGATGAGTTGAATCGCACATATTGTAATGCCAAATTTTGTATAAAAGCCCATGCGATGATTTGTAAGACATTTTTTTGTATAATCAAATAGCCAAGAGCTGATTTGACCATATTTAGAGGCAAATTTTTGAATAATATGTGACAATGTTTTGTGACAATGTTTTGAGTATATGTGATGTGTCCCTGGTCAATCATGAGCATTCTTGATTCTTATATAATCATGGAGAATTATTTGACTCATTATCTAGTCATAGGGGTCATAGATTGAGACTAGATACAATTTGAGCAAAACTTGTCAATGTTGTCAAAAAAATTGTCAAAAAAGTTGTTAAGCAACTTCTACATTGCATCGGTAGGGTATGACACTCGACGTTCCAGTGAATTGGGATGTATGACAGGGGCATGCTTATCATAAAACTACCCACCCAGACACATTTGTGACGTCAGTTTGTGCACATGACGAACCAAATCAATTCTAGCCAATCCTGCAACTTTGCATTGCATGCAACTGACGACTTTTGCAACAGGCAAAAAATGTTACAAATAAAAAATGGCTCCAAGTCGTCAAAAACTGAGAGAATAAATTGTAGAGGAGCCTCATACAACCCCACTAGTTCAAACGGATTGACCATATGTGTCTTGGATTGGAAGAAATAGTCTGTCAAAATTTGACAAATTTTTGGACTCATGACACTTGAGAGATTGCCTCGGTACGGTATGAATCTTGATGTTTTGGTGCTTTGGGATGCACAACAGGGGCATTCTTAGCATAAAACTACCCACCCAGATGTGCTCATGACGTCAGTTTGTGCACACAATGAACCGAATCAATTCTAGCCAATCTGACAACTTTGCATTGCATGCAGCTGACAGTTTTTGCAGCAGGCAAAAAAATGCTACCACTTGAATATGGCTCCAAGTCATCCAAAATCAAGAGAGGACATTATAGAGGAGCCTCACGCAACCCCATGAGTTCAAATGGATCAACCATGTGTGTCCTAGATTGGAAGAAACAGTCTGTCAAATTTTGACAATTTTTTGGACTTATGACACTTGAGAGATCGCCCTAGTATGGTATGACTCTCGACGTTCCGACACTTTGGGATGCATGAAAAGGGCATGCCTAGTGTAAACCTTCCCACCCAGACGTGCTCAAGATGTCGGTTTGTGCACATGACGAACCGAATTAATTCTAGCCAATCTGGCAACTTTGCATTGCATGCAACTGACGATTTTACAACAGACAAAAAAATGCTACCAATTGAAAATGGCTCTGACTCATTAAAAAAAAAGACAAGCCATTGTAGAGGAGCCTCAGGCAACCCCACGAGTTCAAAAGGATTGACCATATGTGTCCTGGATTTGAAGAAACAGTCCGTCAAATTTTGACAATTTTTTGGACTTAGGGCACTTGAGAGATCACACTAGTACGATATGACTCTCGACGTTCCGACCATTTGGGATGCATGAAAAGGGAATACCTAGTGTAAACCTACCCACTTGGACATGCTCGTGACGCCGGTTTGTGCACATGATGAACCGAATCAATTCTAGCCAATCTGGCAACTTTGCATAGCATGCAACTGATGGTTTTTGCAGCAAGCGAAAAAATGCTACCAATCGAAAATGGCTCCGACTCATAAAAAACTGAGATAGTTCATTGTAGAGGAGCCTCACATGACTCCACGGGTTCAAACAGATTGACCATATGTGTCTTGGATTTGAAGAAACAGTCTGTTAAATTTTGACAATTTTTTGGACTTAGGGCACTTGAGAGATCACATCAGTATGGTATGACTCTCGACATTCCGACGCTTTGGGATGCATGATAGGAGCATTCCTAGTGTAAACCTACCCAACCAGATGCGCTCGCAATGTCGGTTTGTATACACGATGAACTTAATCAATTCTAGACAATCTGACAACTTTGCATTGCATGTAACTGACAGTTTTTGCAGTAGGCGAAAAAATGCTACCAATTGAAAATAGCTTCGACTCATCAAAAACTGAGATAGGCCATTATAGAGGAGCCTCACGCGACCCCATGAGTTCAAATGGATCAACCATATGTGTCCTGGATTTGAAGAAACAGTTCGTCAAATTTTGACAAATTTTTTGGACTTAGGGCACTTGAGAGATTGCACTAGTATGGTATGACTCTCGACGTTCCGACACTTTGAGATGCACAAAAGGGGCATGCCTAGTGTAAACCTGCCCACCCGGATGTGCTCATGACATCATTTTGTGCACACAATGAACAAAATTTGACCATTGCGAGCATGAGGGTGCTCTCACACCAAACACATAATGTTATTTATATTCATATTGTTGATTACATATGCATTTATTTATTTAAATTTATAAAAGGATAGCCACCAAATACAATGAATACACAATAATGAACTGAATACAAGGAGTTTTGTAGGGTTAATTCAACATTTTAGAAATTTTATCAAATCATATTCCACGATTGCAATGTTTTATATCATATATTTTTGTTGTTTATATTCATATTGTTGATTACATATGCAAATATTCATTTAAATTTATAAAAGGACAATCATAAAATACAACAAATGCAAAATAATGAACTTAGTACACATTTATTGGATCGAATATCGATATTTATATATATAAAAAAAGGCATGTTTGCCAAGTCAATACAAGTATTACAAAAATGTGGCATATGCCATGTCCAAATCAATATACAATAAAAATGTAGAATATATCTACATGTATTGGTAATTCTATGACAAAAAATAACACTGTATGATCCTAAACTTGTGGTGGATCATCAAAATCAAGCCTCTTCGATGCAGTACGCGGCTCTGTAGATGCCTACAAAACCACAATTCAAAAGCCAAGTTAGAATTCTTTTGTAGAAAATAGTTCACAATTAATAACATAACTATGCATTTAACTTTAATTCCTTTGCAATTGAAATGTAGATTACCTCACCGGCTGATCTAGGAGCTAATGTCTTCGCTCTCCTCTCCTTGTCACTCTCAGGAGTTTTCTTGAAGACATACTTAAATGGATCCACGTTATGACCGTATTGCGAAGGGGTCTATTGTAGATTAAATGTACAATTAATACAATGTACTAACATAAATATATCAAAAACACTTAAAAGCTATAATATAGAGAACAATGACGTACCTATGCCTGAGATGCTTCTCCAATGGACTGAGGATGGCTCACCATCGATGTAAAAACTGTTGCTATTACCTATACAAAAAATGTTCAAAGATTAAATACAATTAATACAATTATAAGTATTGAAGGTTAAAAACAATTAATTTTACATATCAAACAAAAGTGTATCGGATCCTGAGATGCTTCTCCAGTGCAAGGAGGAAGGTTCACCATTGATGAAATAGGTATGGATATTTCCTGTATGAAAAAATTATAAGATTATAATATATCACAAGTTCACATGTATGCGTGCATATAATCATGAAATCAAGAAAATAAAGTAGAGATACATACCTCCGCCCTCTCTTGATCCACGGGCAAATCAGGTGCATTCAACAAATCCACATAGCTCAATGGTCGTTGTACATGTAAAATAGACAAAAAACACTAATCAATCTACAAACCCCAACTAATACTTGATTTCAACATTTTCAAACAATTGTACAACTAAAAATGTGTTCAATTACCTTCTTCCTACATTTTGGCGTCTTCGAGGAATCCTTTTTCTTAGGACAAGCCCTAGATGCGGAGGGGGTACCCTAAAAAAACAAAATTAACATGAGATATTAGTAAAGATAATAAATTAAACATAATTTTAAAAATCTAAAATGAAATGACTTGCATATTCCATCAAAACAATACATAAAAAAGGGTTGTACAAAATATGATACTGTATAGCCTTGTAGGCCAAAATCGATCGTTGAAAGTGTGATGTCATCAATCTGGGACATTTTGTCCCCTGTCAACACCTACAAACTAGAAATTGGACCAAGCATTAAAGATAGTTAGTATAGATTGTATTTTTTTGAATTCAAAGTGTACTATTCTATTTTAACATGTTACAAAATTTATATCTCAGGCATCGAAGTTGCAGCTATAGTAACTGGGGGAGGAGTATGGGATACCGGTGCTGCATTCTGAAATGCATATTATTTGTCTCAATTTAAATTGATGTATAAATGAAAATTCATTTATGTAATTACAAATTTAAAGTGATTGATAAATAAAATGCTATGAATTCAAATCAACACACCTGTGTCTGTGGCTCATGGGCAAACACCATGTCCATCAACTCATCTGTTAGTGAGAAATCCTCAACCATGTGGGTCTGACATCTACTCCCGCAAATCAAGCACATATGAGATGAGGATCCATCTGCACTGGTTGTATCATCTATCCCTGAGCATATCCCAAGCAACTGACACACATATGCTGGATGGGCTCTCTGTCGCCACCTAATGGCTCATCATCCAATACAATAGGGTGTGCTAATGATGTCCCATGCTGGATGATGGCACCAGTCAATGTTGTGGCCTCCTGAAGAGTCTATATCTCCATCGAATCTTTCAGCTCTATTGGGACAACCTGATGCACCTTGGGTTGGGTGCTAAGGGGTGGCGACTCTGTGTGGGTAATCGCCTACGGGCTCCAGGTCTATCTTGGGCAGAGCCACCACCTCTACCATGGAACTCTCTCATGTTAAAATAGTTTGGGTGCACATTAAGCACAAACTCACAATATAATTTTCTCAAAAAATATAATGGCACCCCATAATTATTACAAGGTGGATCATCAAAGACCATCCACCACCTCTGCCAAAAAAGATTCTTCATCTGCACATTGGTACACCAATGTATGGGAAACCTCTTTGCATTAATAGGTAATGACTGACCAGTTTTGGGATCAACGAAAAGGGCACATATTTGTTGTTTAGAAATATTTTTGTTTTTTACTCCATCGTATGGTAGCCCATCGGCATAGAATTGACAACACCTATTCTTAAAGCTTCCCCATTTGGTAGTTTGTGTGGAAACAACTATGACACCATTAGATAATGTTTCTAGGCTAGTGGTGAGGGATTGATGATGTTCAAGTTCAGAAGTTTTCAATTTAACAATCAGTCTATTGATTTTAGATGTATTTTGTCCTAACTGATTAATTAATTGCTCTTGTGTTTCGGGTGTGCAGTCAAAAGGAGGAATTAAGGGTTGTTCTTGTGTGTTTTTAGGAGGTGCATTTGGTTGTTCTTGTGGGTTTTCAGGAGGTGCATTTGGTTGTTCTTGTTCTAGATTAGAAGAATCTGGTTTTTGAAACAAAAAATGAAAAAACCTAATCAAAATTAATGAAATTAAATTCAAAATGTAAAACAAATTGAACAAACGGGAAAGAAAGACAAAAATAAACAAAAAATAACCTAGATCCATAGCTTGGAGGACAATATAGCACCCCGTTCGCGGTTTAGGAGAAGAAATGGGTAAAAAATGAAGTAAAAACGCGCTATTCATGGGTAAATGAGACCTAGTTATTTTTTTAAAACTTTTTTTACCAGGCATTGCATACGCGGTTATATTTGGATTATTAGCGCGTACACGCTTATTTTCCTAAGAGCAGCGCGTACATGCTCATTTTCCTAGGCGTAGCACATATGCACTCATTTTCTTAAAAGTAGCGTGTACGCGCTATCTTCTCTAGGCTCGAGAAGAACAAACCTAAGCGCGTACGCGGGAATTTCAAATTTTAAAACCGTGTACACGCTGCTTGTTTTTCCTTTTTTTTTTGGGTGGTGTCCACTTTTCTGACCACCATCTTTGTGCACATACCCAATTGTTATATCAAAATAAGGGGATGCAAGTTTAGAAGGATCAATTTGTTTTATAGGAGGAAGCTTGATAACATTTCTATGCAACAACTGAGACATAATACTATGTAAAGATTCATTCAAGGAAGTAAACTGTCTTTCTCTTTGGAAATAAATAGAAATAGAAGGCACACCTGTTGTAGCATTCACATTGTGGTTGTTGATTGTATCATTGAACTTGATGAAGCTTTTTGTTGGTTTGAACTTCACAAATTGTTGTTCAACACTCTCCCCCTTATCACTTGGAGCCATAGGAGTAGATTTCTCCATTTGACTCACAACTAGTTGATAATTGTGGAGTGTTGTGCACAACTGCGGAAAGGAAGTAAACTTAGACAAAAGAAGATTTTCCCTGATACCTTTTTGTAAACTAGAAATGAAAATTCATTGAATATCATTATCAGGTACATGAAAAGAAATTTGAGCACACAAATGCTTATATCTACCAATGAAATCAGTCACTTTTTCTTTAATACCTTGTTTACAATGCATTAAATCAGTCAAAGTGATTTTATGACCAATATTGTTTTGAAATTTTTGGATGAAAGCATTTGCCAATTGTTAAAAGGAAGTGATATAATAAGAAGGCAAAGAGAAATACCATTGCAAAGCCTTATCTCTTAGTGTTCTTGTAAACAATTTTGCAAGCAATGTTTGATCATAAGCAAAATCAGTACACAAGGTTTTAAATGTTTTGACACTCGTAAGAGGATCACCTTTTCTATTATAGAGTTTTACAATATCAAGAGAAATTGGGCTTGCAACATCAAAGGTGGGCACACTAAACTTGGATTGAATCATATAAGCAATTTGTTGTTGTAAGGAAGACACAGTTTGAGCAAAATTTGTTAATTCTCACTTCGGTAGAAGAATTGATGTTAGACATAGGTGATTGAGAAGGTGGTGTAATGTTATTGAAAGAAGGCATGGATTGAGAATAAGGTGGTGGGAGATTATGATAAGTAGGCATAGGTGATGATTGGGTAGGAAAAGGGACACTTAAAAAGAGGAATAAAATTGTTGAAGGAATTGCCCCCTTGTGTCACACTGACTGGTTGAGGATTAATAGGAACACTTATGGAAGACATAGGTAAGGATGGAGGATTAAATGAAGAAGAAGGATTTCCCCCATGACCAATGGTTGTAGGATTGACATTTTGAGTTGAAGTAGCCACGATGTCGGAGGTAAAAGTAGGAATACTAGTCATAGGAGTAGTCAAAGGAATTGAAGGATTGACTTGTGTTGGAGATTGTGAATAACCTAGGGTTTTGGCACAACTCTTGATAGGCATGACATTATAATCAATAATATGTGCAATACCACATAATATATCAATGCCATTCTTATCACTTTGAATCATGTATTTAAGGCCTTCAATTAATGGAAGAGCTTTACTATTATGGTATTCTTGGGACATCCATTGTTGAAAGTTATCAAATTGATTGTCCAATGTGGAAAGTTGATCTATAGAGACCCTAGTTAAAGCTTCTTCTTCATCATGGGATTCATCAATGGGGTGAATACGCACATGATTAGGATGGGAAGAATTAGCATGAACCCCATTAAAGAAGTCACCCAAATTAGGCTCCATCTCCTCGGTAATTAAACCTTGGGAAGCCTTAATTCTAATGATTCGTCTAAAGGGGATAAGATAGGTAGGACTAATAGTGGTAAAACTCATGCATTAGAGGAAAAATTTGAATTTTGAATATTGGAACAAAGCTTACAATATTGAGTAATGCAAAATTTAAGAAAACAATGATCACACAATTTGAATTTTGTTGGGGGAAGAGAATGACACAATTTCAAAAAATGAAAAGAAATTAAAATTTTAAAATTAGGGCCAAGGGAATACCACTTAATTTTAAAATCAGGGCAGACTATAATTAACCTCTTAATTTTAAAAATTTTCTTGAAATTTGAAATGTTGAATTTTGAAGATATTTCTGATTCTAGAGGGATAAAAAATTGACAAAATCAGCCAATCTTCTGGATTTAGGCTATTAAGTACATTCATAATAGTCTCCCAAAATTTTGTGAAAAAAACCAAGGACTGTGGTGGGAACGCACATGGTTCGACCAACTTTTTTTGAAAATTTCAGGGATGAATATTATGATGATTTCAAAGCTAACCCCAAAAAATTGATGAATTTTATGACCTCTAGATGGGCGAAATGAATGCGCAAATGTAAAAATAGGACCCTATTAGGGTTTTGAAGAAAAAGAGGAATTGAATTTCAAATTTGAAAAAGGTCAAACCTAATGGATAGGGACACCTTGGAAAATGTTTAAAAATTTAAATTGGAATGAAATTGATTTGAAATTTGCACAAAATCCAATTAATTTTGAAAATTAGGGTTGTATGACCTAACCATTTAATTTTAAAATTTGAATTTTGGGAAAAAGGGGGGAAATTGAAAATTTGAATTGTAGGAATGAAGACAAATCTAAGAACAATCAGAAATCTGAAAATTAAATGGAAATCTAATTTTTGCACAAGTTCAAGATGTTTTTTGAAAATTAGGGTTTTAACAACTAACCTCTTAATTTTGTAAATTTTAATTACAAATTGAACAAGACAATGAGGAAATTGAATTTGACAATCAAAACAATTTTCAGATCTAAGATAACCATGAGCAATTTTTACAAATTACAAGTTCAATTTTAGATTTAAAAACTAGGGTTTTTAATGTTTTAAGCACTAAGTTTGCAGAAAGTTGAAACTTGTAAATGGAAAATATGCAATATTGTTCAAAGGAAAGCATGCAAGATACCGGGTTCACCAAAATGTAATGTGGAAAAATGGTGAATGAAGGATCAAGAGGAAAACCACCTTTTTCCAACAAGGAGAGATGAGAGTTTCACTATTGATTACCCTTCAAACACTTTTCACCATGCTGTACTCAGAAGAGGAGAGGATAATTCACTAGATTCAAACTTCAAAGATGAAGATTGAATTCTGAATGAAATGGGAATGATAAGTTGATCCCCTCTTCCTTATTTGAAATGGAAAGGAATTGATTGAATTATGTAGTGCAAAGGTGACAAAGAATTGATTATAACTTAAGATCAGAACATGGGAAGTTGTGTACTTGGATCTAGAAGTAATATGCCGAAACAAAGTTGCCCTATGAATTTGAGGAAATGTTGCCCGGACCGTGGTGGGAACGTACACAGTCCACTAAAAAATCTGCGAAACGAAAAGAGTTTTTCCACCTCTGCAAATGAAGTCCAAATTCAAAAGTACAACTGCACACCTGCAACCTACACATAGAAAAGAGAAGAAAATAGGTTGGGATTGGGGGTTTGCTTTTAAGTCAAACCCCAATTTTTGAATTAACCAAGTAATGAAAGAAAGTACTTGCAAGTAGCTGTAAATGAAAGACTGAATTGTAAATCACCTCAAGGGAGGTTGTGATAGCAATGTTGATATAAATTCTTGTGTGGAATTGAATGTTGGAATCAATCTCCTCTTCAATAGTTGAATCCTTGACTTGAATGCTAACACCTAGCCTTGAAGGGAGACTTGAGAATGCTCAATGCTGGAAAAGAATGCTTGAATGGTTGAATGCTATTGAATGCTTGATCTCATGTAAACTTCCCACTCATCCAAAGTATGCAAATGAGAGGACAAATGCCCCTTAAATACATGTTAGTGGAATTGATTTTCGTCACAGGCCGACATTGGGGGAGTTTCCTGCCCAATGCACAACCAACAATGCAACCCTAAGAAGGGTCCTACCCCAAAATAGGGTAGGGCCATGCCCCTGTCTTGGGAGGACAAGGGTGCCATGCCCCTATCCTATGGAGGATAGGGGTGCCATGCCCTTGTCCTACCCCTTTCTCCAGGGCAGAGTGCAGACCGGGTGATGTAGAGGCCAAGAAAGAAGTTGTTTTTGAGGGTTGAGCAATCTCCGATCTCCGATCAGGCTAGAGGATTCAAACTCGCGTGCATGAGGACCCTAATGCAGTAAAAAATTACTAGGGTCACAATTTTATGACATTACACATATGTGACAGGTTTGTTTAAAGGTCAACTATCAAATTTACATTAAAATTGTATTATCAACAAAAATAAACAAAAAAACTATTCATTTAGAAAAAAATAGTGACCAATCAAAAGATATTTGAATTTATAATTTATAATTCAAAAAATAAATTGCAATCCATAACATTAAACATCCTAGTAAACTTTTAAGTTTTAATTTTGATTGACTTAAACATCAAAATATTAAAAGAGGAATATAAATCTTCTTACCCTCAACGACTGATTATAATGGAAGATTACTACATTTCTCTAATGATTAGAATTACATTCACATACAAGTTCTTATTTATTTTTAAGTTCGTTTTAATAAAATGATAAAAAATATTAAAATTGGAGCATAAATATTCTATACCATCAATAACTTATAATAACAATGGAGGATTCTTACATTATTCTAACGATTAGAATTGCATGCTCATACGAGTTCTCATTTAATTTTAATTTTGATAAAATTATACGAAATATTTAAATTAAAATATAAGACTTGTATACCATCAACAACTAATAATAATAATAATTTAAGATTATTACATTTATGTAATGATGAAAATTACATACTGATACAAGGTTTTATCTTATTTGAAATTCATTTAAAATCTGTTCTAAACTTGTCCCCAGCTGAAGGAGATCTCCCAGGATAGGCCAACCACCCGGCCGAGGGGGCAGATTAAGCCTCGTCCTCGTCCTGGTGCTCCAAGGGGGCAGAAGAATAAAATTGAAGCAGCAGTAAGAAGCACAGTATACCAAGAAAACAGTGGAATATCCATATTAACTTGTAAACACGGAGATCCTTATTTTCTTTGGGTTTCCAGTTTACACTATCTATTTTATAGGCAGAATCCCTACCAGCACTTGATTGCAGGTCGTAGCACGTTTTTGTTTGTCAAGACTTTTATATCAGTGATTTGTTTATGATCGGCAAGCTTTTGGAGTGTATCAGTTTGAAGTGTTGCTGCGTGTTTTACATCGTTGATTTTGTAATTAACGATTATGATTGACTAACCTGTCATTAACATGTTGTACGAAAAATCTATTTTAGAATCAGAATAGATGCAGCATTTAGAATATACCAATTTGAAGTGTTACGGCACGTTTTTGTACTATAATAGACCGGTGATTTATTTATGATCGGCAAGCTTTTGGAGTGCACTATTTTGAATTCTTGTATGTATCTGTACAAAAAGACATAAGAGATATCACTTTCATAGTTGTTGAATTGTTGTGTCTGTCTTTAGAGTGAGTGAGGGCAGGTGTGCGCCTTTGTTGAGTTGAACGTCTACTTTACTTAAATAATACAAATTCAATTTGAAATAGGTCTCTAAATTTTTAAATATATGTTAATTTTCTTTTGTTTGACAGATAGTGATTTATTTGAAAAGGTTCATTGTTCTATCTATTTATTAAATTTTGCATAAAAGAACATAAGAGATAATTCTATTATGTATTTTATTTACTAGTATTTATTTAATCTACAAAATTTTCTATTCATTTTAAAAAGGAAATACATAAATCAGAAGAAAGATATACTTCAATCTATCTCTATGAAGTTGTCTTTGTCAGTTAACATAATACTATATATATATATATGAATCCCTTGATCAATGCATCTTGTCAAGGGCATTTTTACTATTTAGTTTCATCATATGTCACTGTATGGGTGCATTTAAAATTAAGCAGCTACATAACTCACATTCTAAAGATTTATACTTATACATATTTACTAGTTAGTAGAATGCCTTGGTTATAAATAAACTTTTCATAGGAAACAAGTAACAAGATACAAAGGGAGATATCTTTTATGTGCATGTAAGAGATTCAAAAAGTGAATTTACAAAACAACCATTTTCTTGTTATACAAACACAATGCTATATCCTTCATATGCTAAGTGTGGTTCACCTTTTTATTGCAGCCTTGTATTAATTACAACTTACTTCACTATAATCTAGAGGATGCTTCAAATCAACATAAGCCTATCCTTACTCCTTGGTTAGTCTCTATGATAAGATGATTTTCAATAGAAGTAAAAATAATAAATGAAAGTTTTCTCTTAACACCTAATGTAAAATTTTGCGTAACTTCCTTTTAAACATAACATGAATTTTTTTATTTCTTACTCCCCTATGATACAATAGACCTAAAATGAAATGTAATGATTGATCTCTTAAATTATCATTTGGAACAATCATGAAATCTTTATTGACATCATAACAAGGAAGAGAATGCCAAAGGATCTTTCTCTACAAAAGAGTTCAACCTAAAACATAATAAAGTATTTCCTAAACTACCTTGTCTAAACCATGATAACCCCTTATTAGTAATATCAAAATTGGAAATAATCAACAATTTATTTATCTTCCCATACACAACAAATCCTTTCCATGAAATAAGGTATTTATTGAACTACCATGTTACTAACAATTATTTAATCTATATAGTGAGTATTACAATGGAAAAAAGTGGAACACAACCTTCTCATTTATTTCACAATACTTTTAACCAACACAAAGAAAGATCCCTTAAGCTATCATATCAAAACAATCATACAAGACATTAGGAAAACACGAAAGTAAGGCTTTCTCTATACTCCCTTGGAAATGGATTGTCTAAGTTAAAAATATACAAACTAAATCTCTCTCTTTTATTACACAATAACACTCTTTATAAAATATATTAAAAGATCTCTTTAATCATGTTTTAAAAATAACCGTACAAGATAATGGGAAAACATAAAAACAAGCTTGCTCTCCTACCATCCTTGATGGCATCGTAAGACACCGCAAGTCCTAGCGATACCCTCAAGCAAGAAAACATATTGATCACCATGAAAATTTATGATGGTAGCTTAATAACCTATCACATTTACTCCTAGTACAACAAACTTTCCTAGAATCTCTCTAAACAAACATCATTGAGGAACAATATATGAACAAGAAATCCACACGAAAACTAATCATGTGGAGGTAGAAATGACTCATCTCTCTGCAAGCTCTATCTTGACCTTCATTTCCATAAGCAAGATCTCCTCTTCTCTAACAATCCCCTTTACTTACACAAGCAAAAGTCCTCCACAAGGAGAAGTGAGTAATGGCCTAAGACCTTCAATCTCCGTAGGACATATAGGGATATCAACCCTGAAATATTTATAGGGATATCAACCCTGAAATATTTTCTCCAAGGCTTCTATCTCGTCACATCCAAAAATGGGATTTTGAAAGGCCACATTACATCCAAAGGACAATATCACATGTTTTAGAGGCCTCTATCCCCAAGACATTGACCCTCGAGACCTATTTTTGCACAAGGATCCATAAAATTGACCCAGCAATACCTTTTGAGGACCCATACAAAGATCCATATGAGTTTTTACCTAATCGAAGGGTTTCTAAACCTTAAATCCTCTTTCACCACATAAATTAAAATTATATTCCCTCTCAATAGACTTAAACTTAACCCTGATTATAAGACCTTTAAGTAAATCATAAATATATGTCTTCATTCCCATCTATAGAAAATAGGTTAGTCTTGCAACTTCTTCATGCAATATTTGATTGGGTATTGTTCTCTTTTCTTCCCTCTATTTGTACACCCTATTTCCTATTTTATAGAACATGTACATAGGCTTCACATCCAAATACACGAATGTGAGCATAAGAAATCCGCTTTCCCAACCATTCCTCCTCTGGGATACCAAAATCTAATCGAGAAGAGGGACTTCGATTTATTAAATAAACCGCTGTGTTATAAGCTTCTGCCCAAAACTCTTTCCCTAGTCCAGCATTAGAAAGCATGCACCGTGCTTTCTCCAAAATTGTTCTATTTAACCTCTCCGCTGCTCTGTTTTCTTGAGGTGTAGATGGAACAACTTTAATTCTCTGAATACCATTATCTGCGCAAAAATTATCAAATTCCGAGGAGCAAAATTCTCCTCCATTATCTGTTTTTAAACACTTAATCTTGTGCCCAATTTGATTTTCAGCAAGTGCTTTAAATGTTTTAAATTTTGAAAAAACTTCAGATTTCTTTGAAAGCATATAAATCCACACTTTTCGTGTGTAATCATCTAAAAAAGTGACAAAGTAGTTAGCTCCTCCTATAGAGGTTACCTCGGTAGGTCCGAAGACGTCCGAATGAATCAACTCCAAAGGTGTGCCCTTCTTCTCATTTCCACTTTTCAAAAAACTGACCCGCTTTTGCTTACCATAAAGGCAATGTTCACAAAAGCCTAAATCCATAGCTTTGAGACCTAGAAGTTGATTTCATGTGAGCATTACATTGAGCCCTTTCTTGCTCATGTGGCCAAGCCTTTGATGCCAAAGGCCTGCTTCACTGTCCTCAACTACCATTGCAGCTCCCACTTCACCACATTCCTCAAATATATATAGACTGCCAACTTTATCACCCTTTGCAATCACCATGGTGCCTTGAGTTACCTTCCAAGTATCTGGAAGAAAATGGACATGAAGTCCTTGTGTAAAAAGTTGACCAACAGAGATTAAATTTCTTCTCAGTTTTGGGACATGACGAACATCCTTTAGTAACCATTGTTTCCCTCCTTCTAGCGGTAACAAAATGTCACCTTTGCCAATAATTTCGCAGGCTTTATTGTCACCAAGGAACACATTGCCAAATTGACCTTCTTGATAGTTCATAAATGCCTCCAAGCAAGAAGTGGCATGATAGGATGCACCAGAATCAAGAACCCATGAAGATGAAGTGGTGTCTGCAGTTGAGAGAATTAGTATACTATCCTCTCTGTCATAAGCGGTGTTTGCTTTTTTGTCTCGCACCTTCTCTTGTGCCTTTTTATAATTTCTACAATCCTTTTTCACATGACCAACTTTACCACAAAACCAACAATCACCAATTCTACCTTTAGACTTCGATCTCCTTGCAGATTTTGATCTTCGATAAGAATTACTTCTGCCTCTATTATGACTCCTTCCTCTATTATCGGTGTTTACAATTGTTAAAGCTTCACCGGCTGAGGGTTCTGCATTCTTTCTTCTCATGTCTTCACTGAGAAGAGTAGCCACGACATCATCAAAAACCAATTTGTTCTTACTGGATACCAAAGTGCTAACTGCTGTTACAATGCCATCCCAGCTGCTTGGTAAAGAACATAACAAAAGAACAGCTTTTCTTTCATCATCTTGTGTCATTCCCATTGAGTTTGCTTGACTGATGAGAGTATTAAACTCATTGATATGGTTTGCCATTGCACAACCATCCTTCATCTTAAGCTTATAAAGCTTCTTCATGATAAACACCTTGTTTGCAGCCGATGCCATAGCATACATGGCTGTTAGTTTATCCCATACTGCTTTGGTTGTTGATTCCCTTGTAACATTGAAGAGTACATTGTTAGATAGGGAGAGAAACACAGTTGCTTGTGCCTTTTTATCAAGAGTTTCCCAATCTTCATCTGACATTGTAGTCGGCTTCTTCGACTTTCCCTCAAGCGCAAGCGAGAGATCTTGTTTTATCAACAAAGACTCCATCTGTACTTTCCACAACCCGAAATTCTGTCCAGCGAATTTCTCTACCTTCACTTCCTCCATGATTCCGGAATTTCAACCACCGAAATTTCAACCAGCAATCTCACCTCTCTCTGATACCAATTGTGAAGAATTAAAATGAACCAGTATTACAGACAAATACAGATAAAATAATTTAGAAACAAAGAACACAAAACATAGCAGATAAAGATTGACACAAAGTTTATGGTGGTTCGGCTTAAATGCCTACGTCCACATTAAGTGCAGGGGATTTTATATATATCTTTAGTCTGTACAAATTACATACAACCATCAGCATCAATGAATGAGATATAAATAACAATATGAGCCTTCACATGGAAGGTCAACAGTCCAACCACTAAGCTGCCGGTTGGGCTTCACTTCCATAACAGGTATCAGGGGTAAACACAGACTCTACAATCACTGCTAACTCTCCTCCTGCCTGGTCAATGACAATAGTTGTGAACTAGGAATGGAGCACCATCGACTTGCAGGTATATGAGAGAAGGGATACAAGAAGGGGAAGTCGAGACTGGTTCTAACAAGCCGACATAAATGATCATATCATAGTCCCAAAGATAGATCTGATACTTCTCTAGATTTTGTTGATGATTATGCTGCCAAGCTAGGCACAGCTCCTCGACTGATTCATTAAAACCTCTATGGAAAATCCATGTTTTTGGCATAAGGTCGAGAGAAGAAACATCTACAAATACAAATTAGTTTTCTTTTCAAGGTGATAGGTGTACAGGATAGTCTATGGTGACATCTCTTATATCTTCATCCACGAAGGAAGATGATAGTCAAGCAAATAATATAGGGAACCAATTCCGAAGAGAGATATAATCAAGGGATTAACATGGAAGAATAAGTATGTTTCAGTCCTCACATATATATATTAGTTTTAATAGAGTGTTTTTTTAATAGAGGATGGTATGGTGATGAAAAGTCTCGATTTCCATCAAGGAATATAAAAGAAATGAAAAGCCTTATACCTAAAATTCAGGTCATGGCAAGAACTCCTCCAAAAATTCACACACTCTGATATAGAATGATTTACAAATTGAACCCCCACATCTGATGCAAATCAACTAGAAAGAGGCACCTGAGGAAGTGAATATTTTAATTGTGGGCGTTTTACAGAATGAGGCATTCACATTCTAGTAAGACTTCTGATTTCAAGAAGATATCAAGGAGAGGAAAGATTCAAAAGATGTTTGGTCTCTTTTGTTCACCTATGGGAAACATATCTTTCACCTGCCAAATGTATGTAAATATTACATGTAATGTTAAGATTTATTTGGCTCTAAATCAAGCATCATACATATGGGTCAGTGGAGGGGTTTTAAGAAAATCATAATGTTCCGAGAATCAGTTACAAAAATGGAAAAGGGGAGAAAAACTGAAAGGTCACCATGTACTATTTATTGTTAAAATTCTCAAGAGAAGGTAGGGGAAGAGTTTCTTTTGGAAAGATAGATTTGGTGTTGTTTTCTAAAAGACAAATATGAGGTGATTTATGTTTTGGTTTGGCTGAACATTTCATCTAATAGATCAGACTTTGTGCTACTTTAGATAAATTGCATTTTTCTTACGTGAATGCTTCTGTTTAGTTTCTATATTCCGAAGTATTCAATATTTTTCTTCCTCTACTGTTCATTGTGGTATAATGTTTATCTTTGAATGATGTTATGCAACATGAACTAAGTTAATTTTTGGCTAGGCAAGTGCTTTGTCATTTGTACAACTATTCCTCATGTTCTTTAGAGTTTTAAGATAAGAATTTTGTCTTTCCTGCTTTCTGGTCAAAAGCATACCCCAAAAATCTTAAAATTATATCATAAAAGGGAGTTGTAGCTCTTAAATTCAGAGGAAAGTTGCAAAGACAATTGTAACTTGGGTTAGTGCGGGATCGATGTGAAAAAAATAGCCTTTTCCACTCGCCTAAAAACGCAAAAATCCATGTTGACTTTTTGCTTGGCTTGGGTGTCAGTACACCTTGGCATGGTAAACACCTAGGCAAATCAGATATCTGATAAAATTGGATATCCGATTTTTATAGGTAATTTTAAATTAAAAAATAAATTATATATTATATAATATGTAATATATATTATATTATTATATTACATTAGATATTATATAATATATAAAATAAAATAATATTATATACATATTATATAATATATTATTATATTACATTATATATTATATAATATATAAAATAATATAATATTATATATGTATTATATAATATATTATTATATTATATTATATATTATATATTATAATATATAATATATAGTATATAATATATTATTATATTATATTATATATTATATAATACATAATATATAATATAATATTGTTATAGGGAGATAAATGTTATTGTAGACTACTTGGCTAATAGGGCTGTTGTTGAAGGTGCTGAGTATTTGGAGGTTTCCCCCCGGGATATCCCTGCTTCTTGCATTTGTATTCTTCTTTAAAAATTGATTGGTCATGGTTGTAGCCTTCATCACACTCCTTGCTGGATGTGTTTTTTCTTTCGCATATGAAATTGGGGAGGGTGTTGTCTGCCTTATGACAACACCTTTGTTGATGGCATACTCGGTAAGTATCTCCTCATGGAGCAAGGAGGGTGTGGAGGCTGCATTCGCTTGACCTGTATCCTTCTTGTTGAATTGGCCTTGTATTTGTTTTGGCTTTTCATTACTTGTTTGGTTGTGATGAGTTTTATCTTCATAGGACTGATGTTTCCTATTTCTCATGATATTATTCTATTTTTCTGAGTGTGGTGGTAGCATGAATATTCGGGCTCGAGAAGCTCACCGATTGGGATCACTTACTTGTGCTCATTATTTGTGTACCTATTGTTTTGATTGGGCATACTCTTATCATTATAGCTTTCTGGTTGGTGGTTTTGATTGGTAATCATGTTGTGGTAAGTTTGTGTTAGCTGTCTCGGTTATCATTGCTTGGTTGCCTTCACAGTTTACCGTTCACTTGCTGGATTGTATAATGATGGTTGCTTTGAAATGGCAGAGTCTTCTTTATTGATTATCTTCGATTGGGTAATCAGTGGGGGATGAGCTTCTGCAAAATGGCTTTGGGTCATCATTGTTGGGTGACTTCATTTTGCCAGCTTGGTTTTCCTTTCATGCTTATGATTATGTGGATCATGTTATGTTCACTCCTTTTACACGTTGCTTACTTATCATAGTATGGAGTTAGCTTCTGCTCATTCGGTGAGGCTTTGTGTTTGCTTTTGGTAGTTTTCATAATGACTCCTCTGCTGGATTGGTATATATCGGGGCTCTATCGTTGGCCTTCTCATGTTTTTTCCTTCTATGGTGTCGCTTCTCATATGGTAAGATGCTCTATTTTATCCGGAAGGTCTTGGTTAGGTTTGGAGGATGGTGGTTGTCTTTAAGAGCTTGGAACTTGCAGATTGTTTGGTATACAAGATGGCTTCTTATCTTGTTGCTCTTTTCTTGGCTGCTTCTGTGGGCTATTCTATGGCTTGGTTTTATTCTGCTTCCTCGAGGTCTTCAACATCCTCTCCTTCTCCTTCTTTGGGTTATATTATGTTTCCTCATGATGTTTGTCTTGACAGGATCTCTTATAATGATTTCTCTTCTGGTCTTTGGTATCATTCTAATAAGTGGATTGGAGAACTGTGCTTCATAGACAGGGGTGGCCCAGCTTCGAATACTATTGGCTGATCTTCTGGTTTTTTGGATGGATACACTTCTTCCTGCTGTTTCCCTCTCAGAGTTTTCTCTTGTATGCCTCTTCTGGCAGCTTCCTTTATATCTAATGAGGCTTGTTATGTAATTGGGTAGGGTTTTTGGATGGATTGTGCCCATGGGCTTCTTGTAATGGGTAGATAGGCTTGTGTTATTTGAGAAATACTGAAGGGTTTTCTTACTGGTTCTTTCCCTTCAGTTCTCTTTGAACCAGACACTCTGTAAAAAAATAATTATTAATATATTTCAGTGGTTTATCCACTTTTATAAAAAAAATAAATATAGAATTAATATTATAAATTATATAATATAATAATATATTATATTATATTATATAATATATTATATTATATTATATAATATATTATTATATTATATAATATAATGTTATTTTAAAATAATTTAACTATAAAAATTGGATATTGGATTTTATCGGATATCCTATTTTCAGAGACAATAAAAGTGGACTGTGATAGCTCATGGGTTATTTTCCACCCGCCGGCTACGCGAATTCTATCAAATCCAATATCCGGTTGGACCTGATATCTGATTGTGTGATCCAAATTTGCAAAAAAATTCAATAAAAGGTAGGATTTTTATTGTTTTCATCATTTTCATTCAAATTTTTGCATTTTTTTTAATGTTTATTTGTTTTTTCATTCAAAATATGTTTTTTTCATGAAAACTAGGTTTTTTTAAATCAAATACAAAATTGTTCAAATTTGTTAACTAAATTCAATTAGGTTAAAAATGGGGGATAATAGTGAAAATATTGATCAACCACAACCGCAACAACCAAACCCTCCTACACAAAACTCTCCTTTGCCAAACCCCCCTCAATTCAGGATTTAATTGCACAAAATTTGAACCAATTGAGGGGGATTGCAAATGTCTATCATAGGATCCCTCGCTTGAACCCAATATTTGATCCCCTCACGTCCATCATAAAGAGTATAGAAACCATCACTAAGGAGCACAATGCCGCTCTTTTGTAGCAAGATTCTATGAGGGAACAATATGCGGATGACTTGTCCTATAAGGAGATCAAGGATCTCGGGATATCCAAAGCCGTTGCATTGTTTGTGAATCCCCGCACTGGTCAACCCATAGACCCCCAAAAAATAAAACTTTCTATTAAATGGTGCACAAATGATGATATTACGAATTTTTTTTGGGATCATTGGTGGATGGTTTTCGATAAACCACCCAACAACAATCTTGATGTCCCCTTCTACTTCATCAAAAAATTGTATGTTGAGTTTTTTTAAGGAAAACATGTGAACTACTTTGATATCCAACCTTTCTTAGGTGTGGGTTTAGGTGTGCCCCAAAATAGACCTGGGGCAGTCAGAGTAGTCCAAGGCCCATATGTCCCCCCTCCTCTTGTTGATCCCCCACCTCCAGTGCAGCATCCAGATATCATTCGTGAGGTGGCATCACAGACCATATCAGTTATTCACTCTTTGAGTAGCCTTTTGGTTTCTTAGGCTGAGGCAGTAGCTCAACCTGCTTTTGATGGTAGTGGTGCATCTGGTGGCACTGACACATCCTCCTCGGCTCCACACATTTGCGTGCCCCATAGTTGTGTCATGCGTGAGCACCTATGCTTGGGTCCAGTTGGACAACCTATTGATCCTTGTGTGCACACTGCATATTATGAGGTGCATGAGATGCATGATGAACAAGATGTTATGATAGGGACTGGAGGATACTCTGGAGAGTCCTCACATGCTAGAGGCGAGGAGGCACCTTCATCATACATTGATGATGTAGTGGTAAGATTTGCATTTTCACAATTGATTCTATGTTTTAAATGAATATTTATAATTTAGATAATATTAAGTGTAGACACCCAAAATTGTCATGTCTAATTAAATAAGTATTTTATTTATTTAATTATCTAAGCCTAATTCTTCTATTAATTAAATAAATATTTATTTATTTAATTAATTCATTTTATCCTCTTCTAGCCTTATTTAAATAAATACATTTATTTATTTAAATTATCATTTTCCTAAATTAAATAAATATTTTATTTATTTAATTGATCTCATTTCTTCTATTAATTAAATAAATCTTTATTTATTTAATTAATTCATTAGCTTTTTCTACCTATGACACATGTCATTCATCTCTTAATTCATACACTACCTACCCTTTTCATTATTTTATTATTTCTTTTACCTACCCTCTAATCATAGCCGACCTCCTTTTACACCTCTCAATCTTATCCCTCCATTTCATATTGTGTCTTCTATTTAAGGAGATGCCTCCTTCATTATCAAACCCTAATGAACTAACAACTTGATCAATTGACTACATTACGATCCTACTTGCAACCACATTCCGTTCTTTGTTGAGCTCTTGTGCACATAAAATCTGAGAGCAAATATATCAAGCAAGGTCAATGGAGATAGGAAGAATGGAGATCAAAACCCTATTGGACATGTGATGGTATCATCTTTGTGATTTTGTTTTATTTACATTGTCTTAGGTAATCTTCATATGTTATGGTGGATCTTTGTTATTGTTAGGCTAGGGTTTTGTGGTTGAATTCATTTAGCCTTTCAATTCTGTTATTATTGTTATCCATTTTCACCATATACATTTTGGCACGCCCGGTGGGACACTTGTCCCTTTGCATTTAACCCCCTTGTTGCAGGTCTTGTGTTTTTGAAGTTGCAGGTCGGACATTTTCGGCAACATTTTTGGTATTTTCGCGTCTGCGCACTTTCGGATCGCGTTTTTGATTTTCTGGCACGTCTGAGACAGCTGGATCCGCGTCTGTGTTTTGGTCATATGTCATTTTGCAGGTTCCAGGGAGGCGCATCTGTGTTACTGAAATGCGTCTGTGTCGTTTTCACCCATGTCTGCGTACATAAAGCGCGTCTGTGGTTTTTAATCGCGTCTGTGTCTCACTCTATTTCGGAGTGGCGTCTGAGTAGGCGTTAATCGCGTCTGTGTATTGCCCGTTTCAAAATTTTGGAAATTTTATTGATTCGGGTTTCGGATTTTGCATTTAGGGTTTCAGATCTGGTTTATTTTTTTGGACTAACATTTTTAGATCTAGCTAACACAATTGGTGCAGCTTGCCTTGGAAGCTAAATCGTTTGGTTGAAGGCCCCTATTTTCACAAAGTCTTTTAGGTTTTAAAATTTACGTAACTTGTGTGTTTGCAGGAAGGGGTGATTATTTCAAACAACCCAAACTACTAACAACTCTTTGTTGCAGGTCCTTGACAAGAGTTTTTGATTTTTATTGTGTGCCTTGTTTTCATAGACTAGCAAACACTTCCATTGGTGCACTAAAATTGAATCATTGTCATTTGTGTCTTGAGCAATAGGCTGTTTTTGTTTAATCTTTAGAGGGCCTGTCTTCTCGTGTGGTCATTAGGACTACTAGTGAGAAGAGAACGACCCAAGTGGTAGCGAAGAAAACCCACGTCTTCCGAACCACTATAATCAAATGTATTCATGGTGAAAACTATGAATAACATGTGCTGATTAGTTCATACCGACACTATGTCTCCCCATAAACCCGTTTGATCAAATTTATTTGATCATTTATAAGGCGTAACCCCTACTGGCTGAGAGCCTTCTATATTTACAGAGCTGAAAGTGCCGCATGTATGGCCACATGAGCGGATGCCCTTACTAGCACCTTTTTGTTTTAGAAGCCCAAATACTTCTAGTTGTTAGGGCAGGAGGTCGGACCTCTGGTAGTGGCCCACACACATATGGTTCTTAGTAGAGATACAAAGTTCGCCATGGGGAGTTTTCATGGGGACTGATGCTTGGCTAACCTGAGAAGTGAGTGCCGAGGGTGGAGCCAGTGAGGTCAAGCATCTAAGTATCCGCTCTGAATAGCGTAGCCTCGGGGGTAAAACCCTATGTGGGATCAACAACAATTGTCTTGGCCAGCCATAAGAATTGTGCTTGACTTCTTTTAAACATTCAAACATTCAAGACCACACAGCAAAACATTGTGTCTTTTGTGTCTTCAAGTGTATGCAAAACATTTTTACATCAAACAACACACTTTTCTTGGAGTCATTTTGGAGTCTAGACACTTGCAAACATTGAGTCCTCATCAACATTGTATCCTCTTATCATGAAAAATAGTCAAATAGTCAGATTTGGTCACAACAAAACGACTTCACAGATTGGAAAAAATTGCACAAAGTTTACAGAAACGCGTTTGTGTCTGTTTTAACTGCGTCTGAGTCATCTAAATGCATCTGTGAAGGGCAGAATAGCGTCTGTGTTGAATAGAAACACGTCTGAGTCGGATAACCGCGTCTGTGCAGTATACAGGCACGTCTGTGTTCAAAATTGCAAGAAAATTTCACAGTCCAGCAAACAAAAGAAATCAGTTTCGGAATTCTTGAGCTTCCTAGGTTGTTTCTTCAGGTTTCATCTAGCATTCAACCTGTCTTTGTGTCTCACATAGTCCATCATTGCTTTACATCTCATTTTACATTCATACTTGTCTAAACTTGGGTCAAAAGGTCACTTGCTTGTCCTCATCATAATTTGTCAACACACTATATACAACAACACTTTGCTAAGTGGTCCCTCATCAAGGTTTCTTAACTTTGGGTCTCATTTGGTCTTACTTAGAGTCAAGGTCAACTTACCTCATCAACAGAAACTATCCTCTCTTTGGAAGTCACACCTACTCTACTACATACATACTTGGTCTTACACTTTGGACATTGCAAGTACACTTCAGACTCATTTACATTCCATCCAACTCTTGGTCTTCCATACTTTTTTCATTTTCATCTAGTCTTACACATCTTGGTCAATACCTAGTTCATGGTTGAAACCCGTCTTCAAAAATCTAGGAGAGAAACTAAAGAGGCTCAAGAGTCTGCAAACATGAGTTCTTATGAGTATGACAACAATTTATTTTTCAATACTGATCACACTACATTGCCTGACATGGATGTCTATAGAAACATTCCAAATGTGGAGAACACAGACACTACAAACAACAATGTTACACACAATGACAATATGGACAATTTTTCAATACATTCAGCAGATGTGGAAGAATCCATTATGAATCCCCATTTCAATCGATTGGTTGAGGAAATAATGAGGAGGGATAGACAATACTTCTTACAAATGATGGCACAAAGTGGAGCCAAGATACCTCATGATTTTGACATGTCTCAAATAATGGAAAATCGACCTTTGCAACAAACTCACTCCAACATGGATCAAAGGAGACCTAATAGTGGAGGAAATAGAGGACCATATATGGTACCTGAATCACCATCATCTTTGTTTCAAAAACTAGAGGTCCCACATACACATGGTCAAGAATATGATACTCACCTTCGCAGACCATTATGGAAGTCTTATGCAGACAGATATGCTCAATCACATACCCAAGCTAGGGATCAACCAAAACAATTGGATATTCAAAGGCATGCTCAAAATTTGGACACAAGGAAACCCCGTGTCAAATTTGGGGGCAACACAATAGAACATGACATGCCTGTAGAGTATGGTATACATGCGCAAAATAGATATGGGGTTCCTCAACATGAATCTATACCAAGTGCTCCATATATGCCGCATCAATATAGACCTCCTCCATATGAACATGTGTATGATCAATATCATCCATATATGCAACATGCTCCTCCTCCAATTGGTGCCTCAAGCATGGGGTAAGGTCCAAGAAGTCGATCTCCACCTAAGAGCAATTTGGAGCAACAAATCAGGGACTTACAAAAGAAAATGGAGGACATAAATACACCGAAGCCAACATACACAATGAGAGACATATGTCCTTATCCATTTGACAAGAGCATTCCAATGCCTCCATTTCCTACACACTTTGTGATGCCTAAATTTGAAAAGTATAGAGGAAAAGGGGATCCTAAGGCACACATAAGACAATTTTTCACAGCTTGCATTGAGGTAGCAGTAGAAGAGACATATTTGATGAGATTATTCCCACAAAGCTTAGGTGATCAAGCTATGGAATGGTTCTCCCAACTCCCACCTGGTATTAAGTCATGGGGTGACTTAGCAGAGGCATTTATTCAACATTTCTCATACAATATAGAGACAGACATATCGGTCACTACTTTATGCAATACCAAGCAAAAAGAGGGAGAGTCTTTTGCATCATTTTTACAAAGATGGAGAAATCTAGCCAGCAGATGCTCTTGTGAAATTCCACAGAAACAAATGGTAGAGATGTTCACACAAAACGTTAACAAGGACATTGGCTATGATCTAAGGAAAGCTTGTTTGTCCACCTTCAAGGATGTCATTGAAAAAGGCTTAGCAACAGAAAAGGTTCTAATTGAACAAGGAGTCATTAAGATATTCAAGGAAAACAAAGATGACTTTAAAGGAAAAGACAAGCCAAGATTTTGGAATAAAAACAAGAACACAGTCAATGATGGTGTTGTTGATGCCAATATAGTGTGACCCAAATTCATCTTTTCGGGATCAAGTTCTACAAACAATCAAGTGAATTTTCAAACAACTTCTAGATCACGAAGGAAGTACACTCCATTGGGAGAACCACTTGAATCAGTCTTCAAAAAGCTTGTGGCAAACAAAGTGATCACAGTTCCAGATTTTCCTCCATATGAACCAAAGGTCAAACCAAATTGGTGGAATGATGATGAGTATTGTGAATTCCATAAGAGCAAGGGTCATAAGATAGGAAATTGTCATCGACTGAAGAACATTGTACAAGATCTCATTGATAGAGGTGACATTGAGATTGAGGGACACTCATCCAATCAAGAACATGAGATGTTTAAGGAACCATTCCCAAAGCACGACAAGGGAAAAGCTAAAGTCACAGATGATCAAGCCAACTATACTAGAGCACCTTACAACTATGATTCAACTATCAATCATATCTTGATGGACAATCATATCTCTACTATTACCATCAAGAACAAAAACCCTGAGAATCCTCCTCAACGACCCAAGATTGTCCTAAGAGGTGTTGGATCTTAATCTGAACCTACTTCTGAATGTCATGTTACAACCCGTCGAGGTAAAATTACTTTGCTAGGTGCCTCAACTAAAAACACCACTTCTTCATCAACCAAACCTAAGTATGACCTTGTAGAACAGTTAGAGAAGACACCCGCGCTCATCTCCATCCTTGAGCTCTTACGTATATCCCCCGCTCATAAAGCTATTCTTGACAAAATCTTGAGAGACACCGCCATTCCTACTGATCTAAACGTGGACCAGTTTCAAGCCATGGTGGGATACCTTTCCATTCCAGATTCCCTTACATTCATAGAAGCTGATGACGCCTCCGTAAGTCAACCACATAATGCACCATTACATATTGAAGCCTTCATACACAAACATTGAATAAAGCGAGTCCTGATAGATGGAGGAGTTGGTCTAAACATTTGTACATTGAGCACCATTAAACAATTGGGATATTCAAATAAAGCTGTGAATTCAAAAAATCAAATCACCATCAAGGCATATGACAATGAAGAGTGCTCATCCAAGGGCACAGTCACCTCACCTCTAAGAATTGGGCCAGTCACAAAGGATGTGGTTTGTCAGGTCCTAGATCTGGATCTCACTTATAATATATTACTAGGACGTCCCTGGATTCATGAAATGAGGGCAGTCCCATCAACATATCACCAATGCATTAAGTTTCCTCACAATGGAGTCGAGGTAACAGTTAATGGTGATCCTAATCCGTTCATATATTGCAATAACTTGAGATCACATACTGGGACCATCATTCCCAGTAATCGTGAAGCTGTTCCTTCTTCGGCATACATTGACCCCGAGTCATTGAAACCTTCGACATCAAAACAAGGTGAACTTAAAGGCAAATTTCAGGACAAAGGCATGGGAGAATACACTTTAAATCAGACCATGTATTTACGACAAGTCATGAGCTCTCCAAAAGAATATGGAAGGCCACATCCTAACAAGCAAATACCCATCATAGTATTCAAATGGGATCCTACTACCTTTCAAAGATGGGACGAATTGGAGGAGGAAGGTTTATACAAAATGCTATACAAAGACATTGAAGATGACACACAAGATTAGATCAATATACCCTGTGAGAAATATGGCAAAGGCTTCAAGATTCTACAAAAAATTGGGTATGATGGAAAAAGCCCTCTTGGGTTACGAAAAGAAGGCATTATGGAACCCTTACAACTTGAATTGACTGTAAAAAGGGAACGCTTGAAGGGACTTGGTTTCCTGACTTCCAAGATCCACACTAAAAGGATAGAAAAGGCATCACAAATCAAAGTTGCCAAAGTTCAACAAGAGGATCGCTATTCCACAGACTCCAACAAATGGGAATGGGGTTCAGACAAATCCTCCAGTGATTATGAGCTCACCGAAACATTCAGAGAGCCAGATGAACCCACAGAAGAAGAGGAATTTTATAAAAAGTTCAGAGTGGGTCAAGAAACAACCCATAAGGATTGCACACAGTCTTCTTCTCACAGTTCTAGGTTGAAATCACATAGGATGAGAACACCTATCCCAGAATGTGCTACTAGTGACAACAATTTGGATTCGCTCATGATCGAAACTAATGAGGAGAGTGCCATCGATGACCTCGATGATTGCCTTAATATACCCGAATATAACCACATCTTCACTCTTAGCTCCGCTGACTCCGAAGACATTAAAGGCCTTCCCCTTGTTCACCATCAACTTATTGACTAGGATTATGAAGGACCAGCACAATTTGACACCTTCCAAAATGATGAAGCTATTATGGACTATCTTGGCATACGAGATGATCTTCCCCCCGGGGACCATAAAGTAGGATACACTATAGAACTCAACAACATGGCATATTTTGGTGAGGGTGTCGAACCTTCCAGTCGCAAAAATGTGAAAATAAGAACAAATCAAGGGTCTTATGGCGAAAACCACATTATGGTGCTATCTGATCCCAAAAAAGTAAAAAGAAAGGATGTATCTGAGGGCAAAAACCTCTCTGAGGCACTCGAAGATGGAAGGCTCGACATTCTCCCAACCTCGTATGAGGAAAAGTCATCCATGTTGGTAGAGGAGACTATCAAAACAAACATTGGTATGGAAGAGGTTCCACACAACATATTCCTGGCTAAATCATTGACAGAGTCTGAAAGGTCACAGTTCATAAGTTTCTTCAAGGAACGACAAATCAACTTTGCATGGTCATACGCTGATATGCCTGGACTAGGTCCGGATTTGGTAATGCATCATTTGACAGTCAAACCGGGGGCAAAGCCAGTGAAACAGAAATTAAGAAAAATGCATCCACAAGTGGCATTACTAGTCAAAGCAGAGCTGGAGAAGTTATTGGATGTCGGATTCATACGCCCAATTGATTATCCTGAATGGATCTCCAATTTAGTACCTGTCAGTAAACCAGATCGCAGTATCAGAATATGTACAGATTTCAGAGACATCAACAAAGCTTGTCCAAAAGATGACTTTCCATTACCAAATATTGACTTGATCGTTGATCTCACAGCAGGTCACGAAATGTTATCATTAATGGATGGATTTTCTGGTTATAATCAAATAAGGATCGCACCCGAAGATCAATACAAAACATCATTCACTTGTCCTTGGGGAACTTTCTGTTGGAATGTCATGCCCTTTGGGCTAAAAAATGCAGGTGCTACATATCAAAGAGCAATGACCACTATCTTTCATGATCTCATGCACATAACTGTGGAAGATTATGTTGATGATCTCTTGGGTAAATCAGTAGACAGAAATACACATTTGGACATACTTTCAGTCATCTTTGATCGGTTGGAAAAATACAAAGTAAGATTAAACCCCAAGAAATGTGTCTTTGGAGTAACCTCTGGGAAACTTCTAGGATTCATTGTGTCCAAAAGAGGAATCGAAGCTGATCCAGCAAAAGTCAAGGCTATTTTGGACATGCTGCCACCTAGAAATATCAGTCAACTTCGATCCTTACAAGGGAGACTCCAGTCTATACGAAGATTCATAGCACAACTTGCAGATAAGTGTAATCCTTTTCAACACCTACTACATAAAAACATCAAATTCAAATGGGATGATAATTATCAACAAGCTTTTCAGACGCTCAAAGATTATCTTTTGAATCCGCTAGTTTTGATGCCACCAGTTCCAGATCAGCCTTTGCTACTATACATATTAGCTACTCCAACAGCACTGGGGGCACTCCTAGCACAACAAATTGCTGAGGGCAAGGAAAAGGCCGTATACTATATCAGTCGCACATTGGTGGGATATGAGCTAAACTACACACCAATCGAGCGTGCATGTCTCGCCGTGGTCTTTGCTTCGCAGAAATTACGTCATTACATGCTCACTCATAAGACTAAGTTGGTTGCAAGGATAGATCCATTGAAATACCTCCTCAATAAAGCAACACTTACTGGGCGGCTAGCCAAATGGGTAATTATCCTTAGTGAATTCGACATCGAGTATGTGGATAGAAAAGCAATAAAAGGACAAGCCATCGCGGATCAATTAGTAGATGCCCCCATGATTGATGATGTTCCTCTAAATTCAGAATATCCAGACAAAGCCATTTTAACAATATCACATGCAAAGCCATGGCAACTATACTTTGACGGCTCATACACATAGCATGGGGCAGGAGCTGGTATTCTCTTTATAACTCCTCAAGGGGATTCTATACCAAAATCATACCGCTTATCATTTCCTTGCACTAACAATATAGTGGAATATGAGGCATTAACAACTAGATTACGAATTGCAGTTCAGTGGAAGATCCAGGAACTTCGTGTTTTTGGGGATTCCCAACTTGTCATCCGTCAAGCAATTGATGATTACCAAACAAAAGATGAAAAATTATTGCCTTACAAGCAAATGGTGGATTATTTGAAACAACATTTCACAAAGATAGATTTTGAGCAGATACCAAGAGAGCAGAATCGTGTTGCAGATGCCATGGCTACAATTGCTTCACTGATTGATCTACCTCAAAATGAGACCTGCTATGAGTTCTTGGTGGACAACCTGTTGGTTCCTTCATATGAGATCACTCTTACTGAAATGATATGCGTTGTTGGTCCCAAATCCCAGTTATATGGTTCCATCTTCACATACCTTCACGACAATACCCTACCTCCTGATCTATCAAATAACCAACGTCGCACTTTCATTCACCAATCCTCTTGATATGTCATTTTAGCTGATATCCTATACCGGCGAGGTCTAGATGGCACTCTTCTTAGATGTTTAGAAAGCGACGAAGCTCAGATTGCATTACGTGAAGTGCATGAAGAGATATGTGGTCCACATGCTAGTGGTCCTACCTTGGCCAAGAAACTCATTAGGACTGGATATTACTGGCCCAATATGGAAAAAGACTCATATCAGTTTGTCAAGAAATTTAAGCAATGTCAAATTCATGGAGACCTCATACATGCGCCAGCACAAGAACTACAACCACTTGCGTCTCCTTGGCCCTTTTGTCAGTGGGGGCTCGACCTCATAGGCAAGATTCACCCTCCTTCTTCCAATGGTCATAAATTCATTATCACAGCCACAGAGTATTTCACAAAATGGATTGAAGTCGTGCCTCTCACACAAGTCACTGGAAAACAGATTGCTACCTTCGTCCTTAACTATATCATTTGCTGATATGGTATTCCTATTTCCATTATTACTGATAACGGGCGTCCCTTCAAAAATCAGGATGTTCATGAACTCTGTGACCACTTCCATATTTCCCATCGTTTCTCCACACCATATTACCCCCAAGGTAATGGCCAAGCTGAGGCATCTAATAAAACAATCCTTAAAATCCTCAAGAAGACAGTCGACGACGCTGGCCGTAATTGGCATATCCAACTCAATCTTGCACTTTGGGCCTACCGCACAAGTGTCCGCACACCTACAGGAGCTACACCCTATTCACTTGTTTATGGTGCTGAAGCCATCTTGCCTATTGAGGTCGAGTTACCCTCTTTACGGGTCTGTTTGCAAAACATCATCACTGATGAAGATTACAGGGTCTCTCGCTTACAAGAACTAGAACTGCTAGATGAACGGAGACAAACTGCTTTTAATCATCTCAAGGCTTACCAACAATGAATGAGTCGTAGCTACAATCACAAGGTCAAGCCTCACACATTTGAGGTAGGTGAATTGGTTCTCAGAGAAAACCCCAAGAATCAGCAAGACAGAGAGAAGAAGGGCAAATTCAAACCAAATTGGCTTGGTCCTTACATCGTTACAGTAGCATATGGATCTGGGGCATATCAGCTCTCAACTACAAAAGGTGAACCTTTGGAGGATCCTATCAACAACATGCACCTTCGCAAAGTCTACACATAGCTCTTTGAAATATCCTAATTCAAAAATAGAAAAAAAAATCAAAAAAATTCAAAAATACAAAAAAAAAATCAAAAAAATTCAAAAATACAAAAAAAATCATAAAAACAAAAAAATCGTTACTTGGTGAAAACCTGACAAACAGGTGCCTTGTGACAACAAAAACATTGAAAAATCAAAAAAGTAAAGAGAAATAATTTCGTCCAACGGTGAAAACCACTTCGGTGGTGCCCTGGGCAAGTACCATGGTGAAAACTGGGTCACCAGCGCCATGCGTAGAGACATTGCTCCTCCCTCCTTCAGGATTCTCTTTCATCACTTCACTCTGCACACACTCACAACCAATTCATCCATAATAAACTTACCCATTCCCATTATGGCTTGTTATTGATCTACCCAAGATTGGTTAGCCATTCATAATAAACCTTCCTTTCCCCCCATAATAAATCAAATCCTATATGTGGCTGCGGCAAATCCTATGTCTAGTGATGGGTGTGGAACTAAGAACATCACATGTTTCGAGGAGTACAGTTTCTTCCAGCTTCCTTCAGTCTATCCATGCACAATCCGCAATAAAGCAACATTTGCATCATAGATCCGCAATAAAGTTTCATCTTCTCCGCAATAAAGTATTAGCTTCATGGATTCAGTCAGTTTCAGATGAGACACATCAGCAACAATGAGCTTCAGCAAATCAAATCTTTCAACAGACTCAGACAACATATGGTTCAGTGCTATCTATCCTTTTTGTGAAAGTAAACATTGTGACCACAATCAAATAAGACTTATACAAGTGACAAGAGACACTAAACTTGAGGACTACAGTGGATGTTGGTGTCGAGTCTTGGTTTTCTTTTGGTTTCATCTCTTTTGGTGACATGTCTTTTAGCTTTTTCGGGATGTCTCTGACTAGAGATTTTATCTCTAGGATGTCTTTGACTAGAAAGGCGAGGATGGGGTATCGTCACCTATTTTTGTTTGCTGTCTGTGGATTGTCTCTTAGTAATGCTATGACTTGTCCAAGGATATGAGGACACTGTGAGTCTAGTATGAACTGAGGCATTCCTTGTTTGTGATTGTCTTATCTCCATGCAAATAGGTACAATGACTTTCTGGGTCGAACATATGCCTCGATTGTCATAACCTACTTGCCATAATAAAGCTCAATGATGATAATGCACAAGAAGCTCTTTCACGTTCATATCTTCTGTCTTTCATCCCCCTTTCTTGATTGACTTCCATCGTCCTTCTTGAGTCCGCGTAGCCTATTATCACATGACTGAGTATAATGACACACCAAAAACATTTGCATTTCATGAAGTTTGCACTTGCATTTCCACATATAAGCATTTTTATCACAATTGCATCACATCATACACAACACGTGTTAGCACAATTTTCATCTGCATTACATACATTCACATTTGCATCATGCATCACATATACAACATAAAAGAACAAAATATATTGCATTGCATCATGTACATATTTGCATCCATATCATAAACATATATCATGAAACATCTCATCACATAGGTACACATGCATATAGCTGCCACAAAAAATGAATCATCTCATATATATAATCAAAAGTGTCATGATACAATGATGTCAAAAAATCATATGGCTACAATCACCCGCAGGTGTCTACATCATCATACAAAAAAAGTACAATACTGATACATAGGGAGCCCTCTAAGGCTATGATGAACTCCCTCCCTCGGAGCCACCTGGCCTTGACGACATCTGAGCCCCTGAGGGACCCGCCCCAGGATCATCCCTCCTGTCCCCTCTATCTGGTGGTGAAGGACCCATAGCCCCACCACTCGATGCCTATCTCCTCCGCTCCCTCCCGTAGCTGTCGCTATCCGCGATGGTCTATGGAAGCTCCTCGCTCGCTGATCTGCTGGCACTACACCATAATAGAGGTCCCGCCAGTAGGCAATCTCCTCTCCTGCCTGTAGGACATATGCATAGCCTGCCCCTGTGTCCTCCACCGCCTGTCTCCCTGCCCTCAGCACTTTCTCAGCCTCTATGTAGTGCTGAATTGCCTGATCTCTCTCCCGCTTAGTATCCCTGAGCCTCATCCTGAGCCAATCCCTCTCCCTCTCCAGCTCCTATATCTCATCTGCCTAGCCCTGACAGATCTCCTTGAGCTCAATCAGCTCATCCTCCTCTGGGTCAGCCCCCTCTGCCTCTGCCTGTGGCTCCCCCTCGGCAGGTGCCTGCCCCTGTACCTGTACCTGTACTGGTGCCTGTACGGGTACCTGTCTCTATACATGCCTCTATGCCTGTACCTATCTCTGTCCCTACATCTGTCCTTGTACCTATCCTTGTCTCTGTACCTGTGCTCTGGGACCCTGTGCTGCTGATACCTGTAGGGGCAATCCACTGCGACCCCTCACCACCTGAGCCTGTCTCTCCTGTCCACCCTCCCTCCGAGGTGCAACCCTCCTCTCCCCAACTACTCCTCTCCTCCTCTGTCGGCCTCTACCCCCATCACCTCCACCATCATCATCATCGTCCCCACCTCCATCTCCCTCCAGCAGCTCTCCTGGATCTATCAATCGGGGGAATGGATGCTCTGCCCAATATGCTGTATACTCAGCATCCATCTCGGCGTCCTCAATCTCCGGCCACATATCCCAGGGAAGGGGCACCATCTCTGCCAGCTGTGTGACTGCCTGATCATATGACAGTAAGGGCCCAAACTGCACTTGATCCCTAACTATGCGGGCATACATGCCCGAGCCCCGTGGCATCCTCTGGATCCTGCCATACTGCCTGCACACCCTGTCCACCAGCTGCCTCTCTAACACATAGGGCATCCACCTAATCAGGTACCTACTTTAGAAGGTATAGGGTAGCTCCACTGCATCATCCTCCCAATCCTCACAGCCTAGATATGGTCTCCATATGACCACATCAATGTCATCGATCACCCGCCACCAATGCTCCAACCTACCAATCCACGGCTGTGATGTGATCATATCATATAACTCTACAAAGCTACGTCCGTGACCCCTACCCCTGAAGTGTATCGGTCGGGTAATCGGCAGATGCTCATAGGCCCATACCTACAGCAGTGTCACTCCACAGCCCAATCCCACTGACCCGTGATAAACAAACTGGTGAAGCTCATAATACAAATGGGCCAACACACATGGTCCCTAGGCATATCTGGTGTGCTGGGTCACCAGTGTCTCTAGTGCTTCCCCCCAGCCCACAGCCAATCCCCGTGTCGCCCTGTTTGGACACAGGAACCCACTAATAGCTCCTTCGATCACTGCCGGCAATGCTAAACCTGTAGCGGTCATGGTGTCCCATGCCACGTGCCCTGCCCTCATCTCTAATCTGAGATCCTGAAACACCTGTCTCAATGCCTCCCGATCTCCATCATGATCATATGGAATCAAATCTCCATCAATCGGTATCTGTAGAATCCTGTAGACATCCTCCAGGGTGACTGTCATCTCACCCATTGGCAAATGGAAGGTGCACATCTCAGAATGCCATCTCTCAGCAAGCACAGTCAGCAAACCCATGTTTGCCCGAAACTCAGGCACATACAGCACATGTCTCAGACCCATCTCCTCGATGGCAGCTCTGTCTCCAACTGACAGCTTAGGTCACAACCTCTGCGTCGACGGGAATCTCTCTCGTGACTCCAGCATCGGCAAGTACTCCTGCAGTCAAACAAATCAAATCATGTCAGTCATAGTGGCATTCACTGTTTATCACAAAATGCTACTCATTATCTAAATGCACATAGCTATTTATCCTAGTGACACTCACTGTTCATCACAAAGTGTTACTATCTATCCTAGTAGTACTCCTTGTTCATCACAAAGTACTACGTGTGTGACACTCACTGTTTATCACAAAGTGTTACTCACATTTGCACTCCCTATTCATCACAAAGTGCTGCTCATACTTTGGGTACTCCCTGTTCATCACAAAGTACTCTATCTTGGTACTCACTATTCATCACAAAGTGCCTTGATCTATCCTAGTCTTCATAGAGGACCTGCTTGAGTGTATCCTCTCAGTAGCTTATCCAATCGACAACGTATGTTCATTACAGAACTGTCGATTTGACCTAGAAGACCAAAACTTGCATTTTTCAACGCAAACGTGCTTGACTGACACAAACGTGCCTATAGACTGCATAGATGCGCATGTACAACACAGACGCGCCTGTATAACATAAACATGCTTATACCATGCATAAATGCGACTTGGCTACGCAGACGCCCCTAAACATCACAGATGCGCCCACATTCGACGCAGACGCAGTTCCAGACACAGATGTGCCTGGCACCGACACAAACGCGTTTGGAGGACACAGACGCGCCTGGCACCGACACAGACGCATTTCAACGGTTTTGACATTTTTTAAGCCCTACTTCTAGGCGCATTTATTGCTCTAACTAGCATGCATTAATGAAAAAATTAAATGCGTCAAAGTATAAGGAGGTTTGGTGGTACTTACTGGCTCTCCTGCCTCTGCTGGCCTCTAAAATCGGCGAACACGGTCGAATCTATGCACGAAAGCCATCTCTGCTGACTGCTCCTGCTCTTTTCTCGCTCTGCACTTTGATCTCGTGAAGGTGTAGATGACAATGAGGATGTATTTTCCCCCGTGGTCTATCTTATAGACTGTCCTAGCCCTCATTTCCCGAGTCAGTCTTCTTTATCCCGTGACTTTGTCACTTTATCCAGTCAGTCCATTCTATCCTGTCTTTCTTATCAAGAGATTGTCTGTGATCTTTCTAGACATTTTCATCCAATCTCTCGAGGGGGCATATCATTCCCATCTTGAGGCAACTCTGTATCAGTTTATCTTATCTTCTTTGAAACAACACTTCAAGCCGCATTGTCTCAAAGAGGGCCAAATGTAGACACCCAAAATTGTCATGTCTAATTAAATAAATATTTTATTTATTTAATTATCTAAGCCTAATTCTTTTATTAATTAAATAAATCTTTATTTATTTAATTAATTCATTTTATCCTCTTCTAGCCTTATTTAAATAAATACATTTATTTATTTAAATTATCATTTTCCTAAATTAAATAAATATTTTATTTATTTAATTGATCTCATTTCTTCTATTAATTAAATAAATCTTTATTTATTTAATTAATTCATTAGCTTTTTCTACCTATGACACATGTCATTCATCTCTTAATTCATACACTACCTACCCCTTTCATTATTTTATTATTTCTTTTACCTACCCTCTAATCATAGCCGACCTCCTTTTACACCTCTCAATCTTATCCCTCCATTTCATATTGTGTCTTCTATTTAAGGAGATGCCTCCTTCATTATCAAACCCTAATGAACTAACAACTTGATCAATTGACTATATTATGATCCTACTTGCAACCACATTCCGTTCTTTGTTGAGCTCTTGTGCACATAAAATCTGAGAGCAAATATATCAAGAAAGATCAATGGAGATAGGAAGAATGGAGATCAAAACCCTATTGGACATGTGATGGTATCATCTTTGTGATTTTGTTTTATTTACATTGTCTTAGGTAATCTTCATATGTTATGGTGGATCTTTGTTACTGTTAGGCTAGGGTTTTGTGGTTGAAATCATTTATCCTTTCAATTATGTTATTATTGTTATCCATTTTCACCATAAACATTAAGTACTAATTTTTATTTACATGGTCTATTTAACAGTTGATGAAGGGGAGGAGTTGACATAGATCCAGGAGGGCACCTTGATGGCCATTTCATTTGGGCTTGATAGCTTTACGATACATATATTATTGCACCTAGTCGTTTGTATTTTATTGTACATACATTCTCATCATTTATATTGGTATTAATTAGATTATGTAGTAAATTACATGTATATCTTATTTTAGTCTTGTAGGGCACAAGTAGCGTGAGTGCGGGCTGTGTGATTCAAGATCTAGTAGTGCAGTTGGAGACAAGGGAAAGGTAATTGAATGCAAATATGATTGAATAAATAATTTAAATAACTTAGAATAATTATACATGTCTAGACATAGATTGATAGTTTCACATACTTGTTGTGTATATGTACAGAAAATTCTTGGCTTCACATCCTTGTTGATTACACCCACTATACCTAAAGATGATGATGAAGAAGAAGAATAAGAAGAAGAGATGCCTTGAGTACATGTGTGTTTATTTTATTTTGTGTTTAGTAGATATAATTCATTATTATCAGTGACAATTATATGCTAACTTGTATCAATGTCATGTTTGTGAACATATGTAGGTTGTGTATGAAAATATTAAAAACATACATCAAGAGTCCTCCAAAGACGAAGAGAAAATGTGGAGATGAGGTAAACAAGAATAGTTCAATTATAGTTCATTTTTATGTTAACTTTTTGAATGGGAGTTATATAATAGAACTAATCTTAATCGTGGTTTATTTTTTCTTGTGCAGGATCCTTCAGAGCTGAGCAGTGCGGTGAAGAGGATCGATTTTGATGATCCATCAGTAGCTTAGGATATTATAGATAGTTTTGGGATTCTTACATGTCTAGTTGGCATGTATATTTTATAAATGGACATACATTCACATATATAGACATACATTTTGTTTGAGTTGGTGTTTATGCCATATTTGTGTATGGACATACACTTGTAATCATTTGACATTTTCATATATACAGAAATTGATATTTGATCATATAAATCATTGCTCATGTGTGCATGGTGTTATCATTTTAAACTTTAATCTTCAATCCAATAATTAACAATGGTTAATAATGGTTATTTAATGAACAATACAATTCATTTCATTTCATTATAAGTGTTGTTTGTATAATCTCCAGATTATATATAATTCATTTCATCTAAATCGTAAGTGTTAAATTTGGTTGCCTTTGGCAACGTCACCAAATTTAATGACCTCCTTGCTCATCAGGCCTCCACGAGGTCAAATTTGGAAGACAAGTGTTTTTATGGATTCTCAATGTAAATAAGGTGAAATATAATCATTTTTTATGTAATAAGGTCATCTAGACCAATATTTGTTATGTCTAGTCATAGGTTACTCATATTGGCAAAATTGCTCAAGATTGTTCTTCTCGTCATGATCTCGATGTGCTCATCATGATCACAAACCATCAGTTTTGACATATCCAGTTAGTCATTCTTACTCTATGCATACTCCTATTTTGGCTCCCCCCACTCAGTCGAACGATCAGGGTCATACACTACTGATGTCATCCCTTGAGCACCCTAAGTGCTAAAAATTATCAAAATTTGATGAGCCCTAACTCAGAATCCGTGGCACTTGCAAATGATCCGTTTGAACCTACGGGGCCAAAAGAGGGGTCCCCACAAAATCCTATCTCAGTTTTTCAAGATTCCCTATGGTTTTATTAGGGCAACATTTTTTCAGTTGGCAAAAAAATTGTCAGTTTCATTCAATCAAATGTTGTTGTGTGGCCAATTTCTTGTTCTGCTCATCGTGATCATGAACTATCAGTTTCAACATGTCCAATTAGGAATTATTACCCTATGCATTCTCCTATTTCCCCTCCCCCCCACTCGGTCCAACGCTCGGGGTCATACCCTACCGATGTCTTCCCTTGAGCACTCTAAGTGCTAAAAATTGTCAAACTTTGATGGGCCCTAACTCAAAATCTGTGGCACCTGCAGATGATCTGTTTGAACCTATGGGGCCATGAAAGGGGTCCCTACAAAATCCTATCTCGGTTTTCAAGATTCCCTACGGTTTTGTTAGGGCAACATTTTTTAATTGGCGAAAAAATTGTCACTCTCATTCAATCAAATGTTGTCGGGTGGCTAATTTCTCATTTTGGTCGTCGTGATCACAAACCGCCAGTTTTGACATGTCCAGTTAGGAATTATTACCCTATTCATGCTCCTATTTCCTCCCCTCCACTCGGTTGAACTCTCAGGGTCATACCCTACCGACGTCGTCCCTTGAGCAGCCTAAGTGTTAAAAATTGTCAAACTTTGATGGACCCTAACTTGGAATCCGTGGTACCTACGAATGATCTGTTTGAACCTATGGGGCCACTATAGGGGTCCCTACAAAATCCTATCTTGGTTTTTCAATATTCCCTACTGTTTTATTAGGGCAACATTTTTTCAGTTGGCAAAAAAATCGTCAGTCTCATTCAATCAAATGTTGTCACGTGGCCAATTTATCGTTCTGCTCATCGTGATCATGAAACTTCAATTCCAACATGTCCAGTTAGGAATTATTACCCTATGCCTGCTCCTATTCCCATCCCCCCCCCCCACGTGGTCAAACGCTCGAGGGTCATACCCTTGAGCACCCTAAGTGCTAAAAATTTTCAAACTTTGATGGGCCCTAACTCAGAATCTGTGGCACCTACAAACAATCCATTTGAACCTATGGGGCCATGAGAGGGGTCCCTACAAAGTCCTATCTTGGTTTTTCAAGATTCCCTACGGTTTTGTTAGGGCAACATTTTTTCAATTGGCCAAAAATTCGTCAGTCTCATTCAATGAAAAAATATAAATAAACAAGCATTACAATGTAGACACATAATGATTATCAATATTTCCATGTATTGTATACACATAATTACCATTACACTTGCATGTGACATCCATGAACGAATATGCAAACATGATTTTTTATCATTATCAATACAACTACACCAATGTACTCATGTACATATACATTGTATATCATCAATATAATTAAACCAGTTTGGTCATGGACATCGTATATTATCATAACAAAGTGACATCAATTCACATCCATACACAAATAAAACATCCCACTTCATCTGCATCAGACATCCTCATGTCTTAAGAGAAAAGCTTACGTAGAAAAATGCCTGCATATAAATGAAGACCAAAATAAGCAACCTTTTTATGCGGAATGAATGTGCCACAAGGAAAAAATTATAACACTTAATACAAATTATTTTGTCAAATTATAAATAGATCATTTGAAACATTTTTAAGATGTACAAGATTGTATAATTATGAAACTTACCAGTTTCTCTGCAAAGTCTACAAGTATGACTTTGAAGAAAGATGCATGTTGATTAAAGCCATTCTCACTGCATTTCTCTGCATGGTTGAAGATGATGGTAGATATTGTCATTTCTAAACGGAAATACATTCACTTGACATAGTGTGTGAAAGTTTACAAAATTTAATCACATTGACAAAGCGAGGGACTTAGTGTTTACACACAAAATTTAATCTGATTAATGCACACAGAGCATACAGTGTTGTGTTTGGCTGTAAATTTTTGCAGTTATTGAAAAGAAAACTTAAAAAGTAGGTAAATATTGATAACCCCAAGGAATATGTACCATCACCAAGAGTAAACTAGTCAACGGTGAATGATCTAGCATGAACCTGTATTTTTACAAATTCTTAGTCTACACATAAAATGCATGCATGAACATAAAGGATTTATGATAATCACTTCAACTGAAATGCATGATAATAAATGAAAAGGTGGTATTATATACCATAAAAATACATCACTTCAAATTATATCAAGAGAACCCACTATGTTGACGCAAAAATCATAATGTGATAGTGTTGTATATCATCAAAAAGAATTGCACGAGCATAAAGGTTTTGCAATAATTATATCATCAAATATTGTCAAATAGTGTTGTCTAATAATTTTTTTTATAAATCTCATCAAATGCATGATAATAAGTCGTGTTGCAAAAATACATCCCTTCGAATTATATCTAGTGTACCCACTATGTGCATGGAAAAACTATGTTGCCAAAAAAAGGTTCATCAATAGACCTGCATTTTGAACACATCCTTAATATACATGTAACAAACTTGAACATCAAGGTTTTATGATCATTGTTTGAAATGAAATGCATGATAAAAAAATAAGGCACCATTAAAGACATACTACTCAAGTATGCCTGAAGGGTCATCTCTTTACTCAAGAGTATCCAGTATTGCTTTATGATCAGTAGTAGTCACTATCCATAGGTCTTTGGTCTTCAGTTTTTCTTGATGCTTCAACAAATTGACATTTGTAACTATAATAGTGTGTGAATACATGAGAATGGTTTTGTGTCTCTCATAGTCTTCAAATGCAGGTATGCCATTGTTTCTAATCATGTATGTTTGTAACCAAGTTCCCACAACAACAACTGAACCTGTAGGATATGTGAACCCATCATCATCTTTCATTGGTTGTGTTAGCTTTTGTTTTCTTTGTACACATCATGCCAACCAATATTCTGATCTCTCCTCACTCCCTTGCAGTGCAACAACTGCAAAAACATGTCCTGGTTGTACAAGATTTGATAGACGGTCATACTCAAGTGAACTTTCCATGTCATCGTTTGACAAGGATATTTTTTGAGATAAATGAGTTAGATATTGTGGAACCCATGTATCAACCCACTCACTTGACTCGCACCGAGCCCAATCACACAGAACAAAACTCTAACAAAAACAAGCCAATTCTTGTATCCAAATGGTCCAAGTACTTGCATATGAGCTGAGAAATGAATGCATCTTCGAAGAATCTTTAATTGTTTGACAATCCAATCTATATCCCACAGTGCCCTCCTCAACCAACCAAAAGAATCTGGTCACTGCTAAATCAAGAGTACCTCCATGTGACAATGTTGAACTACACCAATCAACAATAGAACACGCATCAGACAAATTTGCACCTGAAATCCTCATTCGCTCCTTAACTAGATCTCTCTTCAAACACGCACCTGCTCCATCATGCTCCCCCTTCCCATACCCTGCCTCAAAAAACCACCAAATATGAGGTATACACCTCTCTATATGCATTATACTCAACCAATAAAACATGTAGGAATTCTTTAATTGACCCATATAGTTATCTAACCATATGATATGTCGATCAATTTCACTATCTTTCTCATGCAAGAACTCAAAAAAATTCTCGAAAGAATGTTGCACATACTCGGAGGAGTGTGATCTATCATCACTCATATAAAAATGATACTCCCTGATTATCTTCATATCATCTTCTGTACTATCAGGATCATGTTTATATGTAATGTGAACAAAAATAGCAATCTGGATTGAATTCTAGTACTGAGACTGTACCTCATCCTGTGGTTGCAATGTATAGTTCTTTGCAAAATCAACCACAGATACAATAGTACCAATTGGGAAAGAGTTCTTACACATCCTGAACTATTGATCCAACCACTGAGACCTATGGGTGTGCCTTGCATACTTGTAGAAAATATTTTCCTTAAAATCCAAAATAAAATTAGCAACACTAACTTCTCTTGAGACTAATTCACATCTAGAACCTTCACCTCCACTCTTCAAAGTATATTTCACTATCTAATATCTTTTTTTCTCAACATAATTCTTTCCAAACTCATGTTCGCTGTCCTCATGAAAACATGAAATAAACTTTGACAACTCACCATATTGTGAGCACTTCTCATTCAAACAATCATTTCTATAGAAATAGCAACCATCATCTCTAGGGCATAAAAATAGATTTTGCAAGTCTCTTGATGATCTTGGAAATAGCATTACACCACACTCCTAAAACATCTCATTAGTATGCATCGTAGAACGAATATGGCATAAAAGTTCACGATACATTGAAAAATCCACATGGTACTTGCAACAACAAGTATTATGAATCTTAAGAGGTACACAATATAATGGCTTCAAATATTCAAAGGCCCTTTGTGATATTGGCAAAGTTGGATTTACTTCACAAAATGTTTTGTACAACATTGTTTGGCTTGATTCCAAGAAATGTTTTGGATGCGGTGTGTGGTCTCGATTGCTGATTCTTAATTTCAAAACGTCCTTTACATTGGGTGATACTCTAGAATTAGAGTGCCAAAATTGTTGAATCTCCTCCTTCACATTGTCAGTCAAATTTCTATCAACACGTGGAAGCTTCCCACCAAAACCCCATGTATCATGTTGAAGTGGATCATCAAGTCTTTGTCTTTGTGGAAGTGCTTTATCCAAAGTTTTATGGTTTATGTTCAAATCAACACAAGTTCGTCTCATTTGACGAGCCTTCGTCAATTGATGGCTTACTAAGGAGGTTGTAATCACTCTTCGAGAGGCTCTCTTATCTCTTTCCTTGGTATTCTTTCCAATAGAATTGAGAGCTTCAAATAGATTTTTGACAATAATAGAATTTCTCTCCATCTTCTTGTTCATATGAATCTTCAATTCATTTAGCATTGGTCTCATGTATAGAAATTAAGTTGGCATTGCTTGGTCAGTGTCTTATTGCTAAAATTTTGGTCGAAAAGTTGTGTAGCCCACAATCGAACGGTTGTTGTTGACCTCTTGCCTTCAAGATTCTCAATAATTTTCTCATCAATTTAAAGTAACCATTTTGGGGTTCTTGAAGGTCTTGGATTTGGAATTTGTCTTTCATCCATGAGAGGGTCTTCATTTCTAAAGTAATTAGGTGTTACATATTGTTCACTTGGTTGAGCAATTCTACCTTCAATGTCAAAGTTTTCCACATTTCACCTCCAATGTCAAAATTTTCCACATGTTTCACTTCGTATGTCAAAACTTTCTACATTTTCACCTCCAATGTCAAAAAATTTCATATGTACACCAAAATTATGGACAACTTCATTGTCAACTCCCAAATTTTGACTTTCCATTCTTACATCATGTTGAGCATTTTCATTATCACTTTCAACATTTTCAACATGTTCAACATTTTCACTTTCAAAATCTACATTTTCATTTTCAATAACTTGTTCAACATTTTTAAAATTCAATTTCCTCTTCACTTGAAGTAACATTAGCAATATTTAACATACCTTGTCTTCTCCTCCTATGACCTTCTCTATCTCTTTCTCTATACACTTCAATTTGGTCATTTGAAAGCTTTCTTTTGTGTTTAGACTTCTGATGATGACTAATCCCCATTTACCTCCACAAAGATGCTCCTAAATGATTGACAATGTAAGATTTGACTTTAAGAATCTCTCAAAAGCACAAAATTGTCTCAACCTATTTGAAAACTCATGATCGACAAAAACTAGAATGTGAAGAATGTGGGTTGTTGGAATCCACAAAATGACCCACAAGGCTCTTTTTTATTTATAAAAATTGGATATTCGATTATATCGGATATCAGATTTTAATGCATAAATTTGGGGTCCCAAAAATAATTCCTGTTGCCACCTTTTTTTTACTATTGCCACATTAATGGCGGTGGAAAAAATTGGATTTTGATTATATTAGATATCTGATTTCAGTACTCATATTTTAGAGAGAGAGATTAGGGGAGGGGGAGAGAGAGAGATTGGGGGAGAGAGGGGGGAGGGGGTAGGGGGAGAGAGAGATTAGGGGACAAAGAGAGAGAGAGAGAGAGAGAGAGAGAGAGAGAGAGAGAGAGAGAGAGATTAGGGGAAAGTAGGAGAGAGAAAGATTAGGGGAGAGGGAGACAGCGAGAGATTGGGGGGAGACAGAGAGATTGGGGGAGAGGGAGAGAGAGAGACTAGGGGAGAGGGATAGAGAGAGATTAGGGGAGAGAGGGTGATATATATATATATAGAGAGAGAGAGAGATAGAGAGAGAGAGAGATAGAGAGAGAGAGAGAGAGAGAGAGAGAGAGAGAGAGAGAGAGAGAGAGAGAGAGAGAGAGAGAGAGAGGGGGGGAGGGGGTAGGGGGAGAGAGAGATTAGGGGATTGATGTAGAGGGTTTGGGATGTTATATTAGTTTCTTGTTTTTTACTCAAAAAAGGGTCTCCACTTGGAATCACCCAATGGACCAATTTATTTAACCTACTAAAGGTTTCTAGAGCTTGACCTAGATCCTTCCCAAGGATCTCTTCACTCAGGCCAACTCACAACTGACAAGGAGTCTCCTACCCCTAAGGTTCCAACCCTTCAACCAAGGACACCTAACATCCCCAAACACCAAGCAACAAGATCTTTACACAAAAGGTGGAATCTAACCTATGTGAGTGTTTACACATGTCTTATATGGTATTTTCACTAATCTTGACCCCTTAGATGGGTGTTTACTAGCCCTTTGTGTCTTTTCCCCTTTTGGACCTAGGAAATAGGGCTACAAGCAATTAACGCTCCATTCTTTCTTTTCTTGATTTGTATCACCACCTACCTGACCAAACCCCTAAATAAATTTGATATTAAAATACCCTTTTGGGAATTATACAATATTCCAAACTTGTGCATTTGGGTTTTGAGTACGGATGGTCAAACCCTACTGACCCTATTTAGCCTCTTCTAGCCGGTATTGGGGTTTAAGCTCTCCAAATCTTCACCAGTCACAAAGGAATGAAAGGATAAAACTTTAAAAGGGTCTACACTTGTCCAAGGGTCCTTCTCATGCCAATTTTGACCATCCTTCAATCTATTGTTCAAGGTTTCCACCCTCTTTTCCTAATGCATAGGCTTGCCACATGAGCGATGTCAAGCCTAGGGTATCATCTTAGGAAAGACAACTGACACTTCCTATCTCCAAAACCACCATGAAAATATAGTATAAATGAAAAATCAACATCCTCCCAAGTTTCAGATTGATCCCATAGAGAGATGTTGATTTGTGTCACTGTATGCATCCAAACCCTGGTTTTGACGTTTTTGTCCGGCCAGTGGGATAGGAAATTTAGTTTCTTACAAACCTGAAGGATTCAAGACCTTAGATCAAATCCAAATGGATGGTGAACCTCTATTATAAATTTCCAAATGTTTAATTCATACCCACCATTCATAAGGAATTATGGAAGAACAAAAAACTCAAGAAAAATGCAAGAAATCACAATAACTGTTTGCTTTGAAGAAAATAAACTCATTCAATATCATCTCTAACTAGTAGGAATCGTTCCTCTAGGATTATATCATGACAAGGAATTCCTCCAACTACCTCAAATGCATACAATCAACCAACTAACCGTTGGGATAGCCACATTTCAAAATCTTGAAAGAAAAGTTGCTTAAGACAATAATGCAACTTTGCAACTTTTGTCAACTTTCTACAATTCGGTCTTGCCTTCACACCAAAGGTCAAGAATGAAAATACCACACATTGCAGACCCCTAAACATCAAAAGTACATATAAAATGCCCATACAAGGCCTTTGACCAAGTTGACACACCTTGGGGCCTTAAGGCTTATTACACTGCCTAGACCTAATCAATAGGCCTTCAAACACACACATTGCACATCCTATTCAAATGAACCAGAATGATGTAGACACATGAAAAAATGAAGTAGACACATGTACTAGTGCCCCTGCACCATACTCCCCTGGACAAGAAAACTCAAGTCCGTTGAGTTGCCAACTGGTTGACTATAGTTCCATGCTTGAGGATATCACTTTCACTCATCCAAGTAGATTCAGACTCAGGAAGCCCCTTCCATTTGACCAAATAGTCTTTGTATACACATTTCCTTGTTTGTTTGATCATCTTGGAGTCGATAATGCACTCCAATTCAAATGGCTTGATAGGCCGTAGATCCTTCATCCACTCTACATCCTCTTCCTCAAGAGATGAATCAGGTGCTGCATCTATCAAGGATCTTTTGAAGGCTGTCAAATCACATACATTGTAGATGGGAGATATTCCCAAGTCTGCTGGAAGTTCAACTTCATATGCATTGTAACCAAATTTATGAACCACCTGGAGGGGTCCTATCTTCTTCATGATCAGTTTAGAGGGTTGGCCTTTAGGTAACCTTTGTTTCCTTAGGTAAGCCATCACCAAATCCCCTACTTTGAACTAAACATATACTCTAAGTTTATATTTATCAACACTTTGTTGAAGTGAAGCCTTAACTTGTTCATGAATCTCCTTCATGGTGACAACAAAATCTTCTCCTTGGGCACTCCTTTTCTCCATGCCTCCAAGATCTTTAAGTTCAAGTATCCCTTTGGTATGTAGGCCATACACAACCTCAAATGGACTTCTCCCTATGCTCCCTTTGACTGAATCATTGTATGCATGTTCAGCTTGTCCAATCACTAAATCCCAACTTTGTCCATGTTGCTTGGTAAGGCATCTAAGGAGATTGCCAAGGGATCTATTAACCACCTCAGTTTGTCCATAAGTCTTAGGGTGGTATGCTGATGAAAATGATAGATTGGTACCTAATTTCTTCCAGAGAGTCCTCCAAAAATGACTAACAAACTTGGAGTCTCTATCAGTGACAATATTGAGAGGCAATCAATATATCCTTACAACTTCTTTGACAAACAGACCTGCAATACAAGATGCATCATTTGTGCATTTACATGGCATGAAATGAGCCATCTTGTTGAACCTATGAACAATTACAAAGACACTGTCAAACCCCCTAGGAGTTTTGGGCAATCCAAGTACAAAATCCATACTAAGGCTTTCCAAAGGCCTAGTAGGAATCGGTAAAGGCTGATACAAACCAACATTGGCTGAAACACCTTTTTCCCTTTGACAAATAAGACAATGCTCCACAACTCTTCTTACCTTTGCCTGCATCTTGGGCCAAAAGCATATTGGGCCAAAAGTAAAGCCTTGATACCTTCTTTAAGGTTTTGTCCAAACCAAAATGACCTCCAAGACTACCATTGTGTTTCTCTCTAATGATATTCTCCCTCATAGAACATTGTGGAATGCATAATTGATGCCCCTTGGAGAGAAATCCATCATGTAACATAAAATCAGAAAACTCAACATGAAAAGAGTCAGCAAACTTAGTACATACATCATATGCATCCTTGAAATCATTATCCTCCTTGTACATGGCCTTAAGAAAATCAACACCAACACTTTGCAACTGAATTTGTTGGACAGTGAGCGTTCTCCTGCTCAAAGCATCTGGAACCTTATTAGTCACACCCTTCTTGTGTTTGATGGTAAAGGTGTAAGGTTGGAGTTGTTCAACCCACTTGATGTGCTTTTGGTTCAACTTCTCTTGCCCATTAAGAAAACTCAATGCATGGTTATTAGTATAAACAATACACTCTTTTGGAAGAAGGTAATGGTGCAACTTTTTGAGTGTTTTCACCATGACATAAAGCTCCAAATCACAGGTTGAATACCTCTATTTATCCTCATTCAATTTCTTTGAAAAGAATGCCACTGGATGTCCTTCTTGACTAAGGACTGCACCTATTTCCTTCTTTCTTGCATCACATTCAACTATAAAAGCCTGATCAAAACTAGGGAGCCTCAAGGTGGGAAGTTTTGCAACCTTCCTCTTCAAAATCTCAAAGATTTGGGCTGCTTTCTTTGTCCATTCAAACCTACATTTGATTCCTCCTTTTATAGTGTTAAGGATGGGAGCATAAATATGACTAAAGCCCTTGATGAAATTTTTATAGAAAGTAGCCAATCCATGAAAGATCCTAACATGACCTACTGTCCTAGGTGTAGGCCAATTTACAATAGCATCAACCTTAGAAAGATCCATTTTCAAACATCCATTTGAAACTACAAAGCCTAGATACACCAACTCAGTTTTCATGAATTCACACTTCTTTAGATTGATTACCAATTTTTCCTCATGAAGCTTCCTCAAAACCTGATCCAAATGTTTCAAATGCTCCTCCTTGGACTTTCTAAAAACCAAGATGTCATCAAGATAAACAATAACAAATTTTCCAATAAATTCTGCCAATACCTCATTCATGAGGCGCATAAAAGTACTGGGTGAATTTGTGAAGCCAAATGTCATCACCATCCACTCATATAAGCCCTCATTGGTTTTAAAGGCTATCTTCCAATCATCACTAGGTTTGATTCTGATCTGATGGGTACCTAACTTCAAATCAATCTTTGAAAATTAGGATGACCCTCCAAGATAGTCCATTAGGTCTTCAATCCTAGGCATAGGAAACCGCTACCTAATTGTGATCGTGTTGATGACTCTAGAATCAGTGCATATCCTCCATGTTCCATTTCTTTTGGTGCCAAAATAGTGGGTATATCACATGGGCTCAAACTCTTCCTAATTAACCCCTTATCCAAAAGGTCTTGCACTTGTCTTTCTATCTCCTCATTCTTACTAGGAGTCGTCTTGTAGGCAACTTTATTATACAACGTCACTCCAGGGATTAGATCAATTTGAGGACTGATTTCTCTGATGGGAGGCAAGTTATCAAGCATGTCTTTGGCCACAACTCCCTTATATTTATCCAACATGGCTTGCACTTCACTAGGAATCTCTCCTTTCTCACCATTTCTTTGCTTGGACTCATCATTTGGGTGTAAAACTAAAGCATAGGCTTGGGTCTCTTCTTGTTTGCGGACTTTCAAAAACTCCTTTTGACTAAGCAACATGACATGCGGACTAACAATCTTTGCTTCCCCTTGATCAGGTAAAGGATCCATCCTAAACTGTCTACCATTCTTGGTAATGACATACACATTTTTCTCACCATCATGTTGTGCTTTGACATCATACTACCAAGGGCGACCTATCAATAGGTGACAAGCATCCATAGGAAGGATATCACACAAGATCCTATCCTTATAGTCCCCCATTTCAAAATCTACCCAAGTTTGATCATCTACTATTACATGCTACCCCTTGTTAAGCCAGGATACTCTATAAGGACTCACATGTGGTAACCTTTTCAATTTTAACTTCTCTACCATTTCTAAAGAAACAATATTCTCTATGGATCCAGAATCAACAATCACTTTGCAAACCTTACCATGAGACTTACAAGTAGTTTTGAAGAGTGACTTTCTTTGTGGGGGCTCTTTGCCTTCGGGTACCTTCAACAACGTCCTCCTTAGCATAAGGATTTCTCCATACAAGGTAGGACCTGCATTTCCCATGGTTGAATTGACACTTTTTCCATCATCTTCTTGCACAAGTTGAGTCCTTTCCGATTCATGTGAGCTAGAAGCTTTCTCCGGGCATCGACTCATAGTGTGACCCACTTGGTTGCAATTGTAACATTTACCAGTGAAAACACCAAGTCCTCTACCTTGGTTTCCTTTCCTACCCCTTCCAAATGGTCTTCTTCCTCCTCTAAAGCCTCCATTATTGTTATTGAACTCTCCATTCAACTCTTGCTAGTTAGAATCACCATTTTTAAAAGGAGTATTCCTTCCTCCATAGTCACCTCTACCTCTGAAATTTATGCCACCTCTCCCTCTATTATTTTGTTCTCCTCTCCTCTTTATCTTATCTTCAACCCTCAATGCCAATTGGAAGGATTTTTGCATAGTGTCTGGAGCCATGATGCTGATCTCATCTTGGATGGTTTGGCTTAACCCATTTAGATATCTAGCCACCTTCTCTGCCTCTTTTTCATGCTTCTTGGACCTAAGAATTAGCTTTTGAAATTCTTCGGTATATGCATTCACATCCAACTCCCTCTGTCTAAGATTTTGCATATTCTTACACATCTGAACCTCATAGTCTATTGGTAGAAATTGGTCTTTGATTTTGTTCTTCATCCTCTCCCAAGAGGATATCTTCTTCTTCCCTATTTTCACCCTTTCTTCCTATAGCACTGTCCACCACAATAAGGTAGACACCTGGATTTTTCCAAACTCACTCTTTTCTCCTCTAGGATCTCTTTGTACTCAAAGTGGTTATTGAGTACTTCTATCCATTCAAGAACCTCTTCTCCATTCAGGATACCGCTATAGATAGGTATAATTTCCATATTATCCCTATTTACTGATTTTAGGGCATCCAAGAACATCTTTTGATCAGGTGCCATATTTTGAGGGATGGCCTCCTACTCCTCATTCTCCTCTTCTGATTCATCATCACAAGTTTTGTCCTTTCCCTTGGATTGTCTGGTCTCTTTAAGTTCCTCTTCAAGCAACTCTTCTACCATATTCTTCATGGCCTCTGGGTTCATTGCCTTAGGAGGCATTGTAGCAGCCTCTTCTCCAAATTTTGAGTCTAACATACACTATTCCACTGTTGTTATATCTTAGATACCAATATGATGTAGAGGGTTTGGGATGTTATACTAGTTTCTTGGTTTTTACTCAAAAAAGGGTCTCCACTTGGTATCACCTAATGGACCAATGTCTTTAACTTTCTCAAGGTGTCTAGAGCTTTCCCTAGATCCTTCCCAAGGATCTCTTCACTCAGGACAACTCACAACTGACAAGGAGTCATCTACCCCTAAGGTTCCAACCCTTCAACCAAGGACACCTAACATCCTTAAACGCCAAGCAATAGGATCTTTACACAAAAGATGGAATCTAACCTATGTGAGTGTTTACACTTGTGTTATATGGTATTTTCATTGATCTTGACCCCTTAGATGGGTGTTTACTAGCCCTTTGTGTCTTTTCCCCTTTTGGACCTAGGAAATAGGGCTATAAGCAATTAGACCTCCATTCTTGCTTTTATTCATTTGTCTCACAACCTATTTGAAAAATCCCCTGAATAAATTTGATATTCAAATACCCTTTTGGGCATTCTACAAGATTCCAAACTTTTGCATTGGGTTTTGAGTACGGATAGTCAAACCCTACTGACCCTATTTAGCCTCTTCTAACCGGTATTGGGGTTTAAGGTCTACAAAGCTTCACTAGTCACAAAGGAATGAAAGTATAACAATTGACAAGGGTCCAAACTTGTCCAAGGGTCCTTCTCATGCCAATTTTGACCATCCTTCAATCTGTTGTTCAAGGTTTCCACCCTCTTTTCCTACTGCACCGACTTGCCACATGAGCAATGTCAAGCCTAGGGTATCATCTTAGGAAAGACAAATGAAACTTCCTATCTCCAAAACCACTCGAAACATCTAGTATTCATGAAAAATAAACATCCTCCTAGGTTTTAGATTTATCCCATAGAGAGATGTTGATTTGTGTCACTGTTTGCATTCAAACCCTGGTTTTGATGGTTTTGTCAGGCCAGTGGGAGAGGAAATTTAGTTTCTTCCAAACCTGAAGGCTTCAAGACCTTAGATAAACTCCAAATAGATGGTGAACCTCTATTATAACTTTCCAAAATTTTAATTCATTCTGACCATTAATAGGGAATTATGCAAGAACAAAAAACTCAAGAAAAATGCAAGAAATCACAACAACCGTTTGCTTTGAAAACAAGAAATTCATTCAATATCATCTCTAATTAGTAGGCATCATTCCTCTAGGCTTATATCATGCCAAGGAAATCCTCCAAATACCTCCAATGCATACATTCAACCAACTAAGTGTTGGGATAATCGCATTTCAAAACCTTGCAAGAAAAGTTGCTTAAGACAATAGCGCAACTTTGCAACTTTTGTCAACTTTCTACAATTCGGTCTTGCCTTCACACCAAAGGTCAAGAATGAACATGCCAAACATTTCAGACCCCTAAACATCAAAAGTACATATAAAATTCCCATACAAGGCCTTTGACCAAGTTGACACACCTTGGGGCCTTAAGGCTTATTATACTGCGTAGACCTAATCAATAGGCCTTCAAACACACACATTGCACATCCTATTCAAATGAATTAGAATGATGTAGACACATGAAAAAATGAAGTAAACAAATGTTCTATTTCCCCTGCACCATACTCCCCTAGACAAGAATACTCAAGTCCATTGAATTGCCAACTAGTTGATTGTAGTTCCATGCTTGAGGATATCACTTTCACTCATCCAAGTAGCTTCAGACTCAAGAAGTCCCTTCCATTTGACTAGATAGTATTTGTATACACCTTTCCTTGTTTGTTTGATCATCTTGGAGTCAATAATGCACTCCAATTCTAATGGCTTTATAGGCAGTAGATCCTTCATCCACTCTACATCCTCTTGCTCAAGAGATGAATCAGGTGCTGCATCTGTTAAGGATCCTTTGAAGGCTATCACATCACATACATTGAAGATGGGAGATATTCCCAAGTCTGCTGGAAGTTCAACTTCATATGTATTGTTGCCAAATTTATGAACCACCTAGAGGGGTCCTATCTTCTTCATGAGAAGTTTAGAGGGTTGGCCTTTAGGTAACCTTTGTTTCCTTAGGTGAGCCATCACCAAATCCCCTACTTTGAACTGAACATCTCTCCTCTTAATATATGCTCTAAGTTTATATTTATTAGCACTTTGTTGAAGTGAAGCCTTAACTTGTTCATGAATCTCCTTCATGATGACAACAAAATCTTCTCCTTGGGCAGTCCTTTTGTCCATGCCTCCAAGATCTCTAAGTTAAAGTATCCCTCTGGGATGTAGGCCATACACAACCTCAAATGGACTTCTCCCTGTGCTCATGTTGATTGAATCATTGTATGCATATTCAGCTTGTCCAATCACTAAATCCCAACTTTGTCCATGCTACTTGGTAAGACATCTAAATAGATTGCCAAGGGATCTATTAACCACCTCAGTTTGTCCATCAGTTTGAGGGTGGTATGCTGATGAAAATGACAGATTGGTACCTAATTTCTTCCAGAGAGTCATCCAAAAATGACCAACAAAATTGGAGTCTCTATCAATGACAATATTGAGAGGTAATCCATGTATCCTTACAACTTCTTTGAAGAAAAGGCCTGCAATATGAGATGCATCATTTGTGCATTTACATGGCACAAAATGAGCCATCTTGTTGAACCTATTGACAATTACAAAGACACTATCAAACCCCCTAGGAGTTTTGGGCAATCCAAGTACAAAATACATACTAAGGCTTTCCCAAGGCCTAGTAGGAATCGGTAAAGGCTGATACAAACCAGCATTGGTTGAAATTTGTTTTTCCCTTTGATAAATAGGACAATGCTCCACAAATATTCTTACCTCTTCCTACATCTTGGGCCAAAAATAAAGCCTTGATACCTTCTCTAAGGTTTTGTCCAAACCAAAATGACCTCCAAGACTGCCATTGTGTTTCTCTCTAATGATATTCTCCCTCATAGAACATTGAGGAATGCATAATTGATGCCCCTTGAAGAGGAATCCATCCTGCAACATAAAATTAGAAAAATCAACATGAAAAGAGTCAACAAACTTAGTACATACATCATAAGAATCCTTGAAATGATGATCCTCCTTGTACATGGCCTTAAGAGAGTCAACACCAATAGTTTTCAATTGAATTTGTTGGACAGTCAGAGTTCTCCTGCTCAAAGCATCTGGAACCTTATTAGTCACACCCTTGTTGTGCTTGATGGTAAAGGTGTAAGGTTGGAGTTGTTCAACCACTTGATGTGCCTTTGGTTCAACTTCTCTTGCCCATTAAGAAAACTCAATGCATGGTTATTAGTATAAACAATAAACTCTTTTGGAAGAAGGTAATGGTGCCACTTTTTGAGTGCTTGCACCATGGAATAAAGCTCCAAATAATAGGTTGAATACCTCTGTTTAGCCTCATTCAACTTCTCTGAAAAATAATACCACTGGATGTCCTTCTTGACTAAGGACTGCACCTATTGCCTTCTTTCTTGCATCACATTCAACTATAAAAAGTTGATCAAAACTAGGGAGGCTCAAGGTGGGAAGTTTTGCAACCTTCCTCTTCAAAATATCAAAGATTTGGGCTGCTTGCTTTGTCCATTCAAACCTGCATTTGATTCCTCCTTTTATAGTGTTAAGGATGGGAGCATAAATATGACTTAAGCCCTTGATGAACTTTCTATAAAAATTAGCCAATCCATGAAAGATCCTAACATGACCTACTATCCTAGGTGTAGGCTAATTTACAATAGAATCAACCTTAGAAAGATCCATTTTCAAACATCCATTTTAAACTAGAAAGCCTAGATACACCAACTCATTTTTCATGAATTCACACTTCTCTAGATTGATTGCCAATTTTTCCTCATGAAGCTTCCTCAAAACCTGATCCAAATGTTTCAAATGGTCCTCCTTGGACTTGATAAACACCAAGATGTCATCAAGATAAACAATAACAAATTTTCCAATGAAGTCTGCCAACACCTCATTCATGAGGCGCATAAAAGTACTAGGTGCATTTGTGAGGCCAAATGGCATCACCATCCACTCATATATGCCCTCATTGGTTTTAAATGTTGTCTTTCAATTATCACCAGGTCTGATTCGGATCTAATGGTAACCTGGATTCAAATCAATCTTTGAAAAGTAGCATGACCCTCCAAGATAGTCCATTAGGTCTGCAATCCTAGGCATAGGAAACCGGTACCTAATTGTGATCTTGTTGATGGCTCTAGAATCATTGCACATCCTCCATGTTCCATGTTTTTCTGGTAGCAAAACAATGGGTATATCACATGGGCTCAAAATATTCCTAATCAACCCCTTATCCAAAAGGTCTTTCACTTGTCTTGCTATCTCCTCATTCTTACTAGGACCCATCTTGTAGGCAGCTTTATTAGGCAAGGTCATTCCAGGGATTAGATCAATTTGATGACTGATTTCTCTGATGGGAGGCAAGTTATCAGGCATGTCTTTGGCCACAACTCCCTTATATATAGCCAACATGGTTTACACTTCACTAGGAATCTCTCCTTTCTCACCATTTCCTTGCTCAGACTCATCTATTGGGTGTAAAACTAAAGCATAGCCTTGGGTCTCTTCTTATTTGAGGACTTCCAAAAAATCCTTTCCACTAAGAAACATGACATGTGGACTAACAATCTTCTCTTCCCCTTGATTATGTAAATGATCCATCCTAAATTGTCTACCATTCTTGGTAATGACATACACATTTTTCTCACTATCATGCTGTGGTTTGAAATCATACTGCCAATGGTCTTCAATTGTCTAAGGGTATTTCTCATTCCAAGTTTGGCCATCCTTCAATCTATTATTCGAGGTTTCCACCCTCTTTTCCTACTGCACAGGCTTGCCACATGAGCGATGTCAAGCCTAGGGTATCATCTTAGGATAGACAAATGACATTTCCTGTCTTGAAAACCACTAGGAACATCTAGTATACTTGAAAAATCAACATCCTCCCATGTTTCAGATTGATCCCATAGAGAGATGTTGATTTTTGTCATTGTTTGTATCCAAACCCTAGTTTTGAGGGTTTTGTCAGGCTAGTTGGATAGATAATTTAGTTTCTTCTAAACCCGAAGGCTTCAAGACCTCAAATCAAATCCAAATGGATGGTGAACCTCTGTTACAACTTTCCAAATGTTTAATTCATGGCCACTATTCATAGGGAATTATGCAAGAACATAAAACTCAAGAAAAATACAAGAAATCACAACAACCATTTGCTTTGAAGACAAGAAATTCATTCAATATCATCTCTAACCAGTAGGCATCATTCCTCTAGGATTATACCATGCCAAGGAACTCCTCCAACTACCTCCAATGCATATAATCAACCAACTAACTATTGGGATAACCACATTTCAAAATCTTGTAAGAAACGTTGCTTAAGACAATAATGCAACTTTGCAACTTTTATCAACTTTCTACAATTCGGTCTTGCCTTCACACCAAAGGTCAAGAATGAACATGCCACACATTTCAGACCCCTAAACATCAAAAGTACATATAAAATTCCCATACAAGGCCTTTGACCAAGTTGACACACCTTGGGGCCTTAAGGCTTATTACACTGCCTAGACCTAATCAATAGGCCTTCAAACACACACATTGCACATCATATTCAAATGAATTAAAATGATGTAGACACATGAAAAAATGAAAGAGACACATGTCCTAGTGCCCATGCTCAGGGATAGAGATATTAGGGGAGATGGAGACATACATTAGGGAAAAGGGGGATAGAGAGAAAGATTAGGGGAGAGGGGGAGAGAGAGAGATTAGGGGATAGAGGGGGGAGGGGGGAGGGGGGAGGGGGAGAGAGATTAGGGGAGAGGAATAGAGAGAGAGAGAGAGAGAGAGAGAGAGAGAGAGAGAGAGAGAGAGAGAGAGAGAGAGAGAGAGAGAGAGAGATAGATAGATAGAGAGAGAGAGAAAGATTAGGGGAGAGGGGGGAGAGAGAGAGATTAGGGGAGAGGGGGGAGAGAGAGAATATGGGAGAGGGAGAGATAGATATTAGGGAAGAGGGGTCATATGACCCCTTCGGACCCATAATGACCCAATATGGTGTCATAAGGGGTCATCTTTTGTCCGAAGGGGTCATATGGTGTCTTAAAGGGGTTATATGACACAATATGACCCCTTAAGACACAATATGACCCATAGCAACATAATTTGGTGTCCTAAGGGGTCATATGGTGTCCTAAGGGATCATAGTACACAATATGACCCCTTAGGATACCATAGGACCCATAATGATCCAATATGGTGTCATAAGGGGTCATATGTTGTCACTAGGAGGCATATGGTATCCCATGACCCCTTAGGATACCATATGACCCCTAAAGAAACCATATGGTGTCATATGACCCATAACGATACCGTATAGACTCATAAAGGGTCATCTTGTGTCCTAAGGGGTCATATGGTGTCTTAAAGGGGTCATATGACACAATATGATCCCTTAGGACACAATATGACCCATAACGACACAATTTGGTGTCGTAAGGGGTCATATGGTGTCCTAAGGGGTCATAGGACACAATATGACCCCTTAGGACACCATAGGACCTATAACGACCCAATATGGTGTCATAAGGGGTCATATGTTGTCCTTAGGGGTCATATGGTATCCCATGACCCCTTAGGATACCATATGACCCCTATCGACACCATATGGTGTCATAAGAGGTCATATGACCCATAACAACACCATATAGTTTTGTAAAGGGTCATATTATGTCCTAAGGGGTCATATTATGTCCTCAGGGGTCATATGTTGTATTAAAGGGGTTATATGAAACAATATGACCCCTTAAGACATAATATGACCCATAATGACACAATTGGGTGTTGTAAGGGGTCATATGGTGTTCTAAGGGGTCATAGGACACAGTATGACCCCTTGGGACACCATATGACCCATAACAATCCAATATGGTGTCATAAGGGGTCATATGTTGTCCTTAGGGGTCATATGGTATCCCATGACCCCTTAGGACACCATATGACTGCTAACAACACCATATGGTGTCATAAGGGGTCATAAAGGGGTCATATGACCCATAATGACTTTGTAAAGAGTCATAAAGGGTCATATTGTGTCCTAAGGGGTCATATTGTGTCTTAAAGGGGTCATATGACACGATATGACCCTTTTGGACATAATATGACCCATAACAACACAATTTGGTATCATAAGGGGTCATATGGTGTCCTAAGGGGTCATATGTTGTCCTTAGGGTCATATAGTATCCCATGACCCCTTAGGACACCATATGATCCCTAACGACATCGTATGGTGTCATAAGGGTTCATATGACCCATAATGACACCGTATAGAGTTGTAAAGGGTCATCTTGTGTCCTAAGGGGTCTTATGGTGTCTTAAAGGGGTCATATGACACAATATGACCCATTAGGACACAATATGACCCATAACGACATAATTTGGTGTCGTAAGGGGTCATATGGTGTCCTAAGGGGTCGTAGGACACAATATGACCCCTTAGGACACCACAGGACCCATAACGACCCAATATGGTGTCATAAAGGGTCATATGTTGTCCTTAGGGGTCATATAGTATCCCATGACCACTTAGGACACTATATGACCCCTAACGACTTCATATGGTGTCATAAGGGGTCAAATGACCCGTAATGACACCATATAAAGTCGTAAATGGTAATATTGTGTCCTAAGGGGTCATATGGTATCTTAAAGGGCTCATATGACACAATATGACCCCTTAAGACACAATATGACCCATAACGACACAATTTGCTATCCTAAGGGGTCATATGGTGTCCTAAGGGGTCATAGGACACAATATGACCCCTTAGGACACCATAGGACCCATAACGACCCAATATGGTGTCATAAGGGGTCATATGTTGTCCTTAGGGGTCATATGGTATCCCATGACCCCTTAGGACACCATATGACCCCTAACAACACCATATGGTGTCATAAGGGGTCATATGACCCATAATGACATCGTATAGAGTCGTAAAGGGTCATATTGTGTCCTAAGGGGTCATATGGTGTCTTAAAGGGGTCATATGACACAATATGACCTCTTAGGACACAATATGACCCACAACGACACAATTTGGTGTCGTAAGGGGTCATGTGGTGTCCTAAGGGGTCATAGAACACAATATGACCCCTTAAGACACCACAGGACCCATAATGACCCAATATGGTGTCATAAGGTGTCATATATTGTTCTTAGGGGTCATATGGTATCCCATGACCCCTTAGGACACCATATGACCCCTAATGACACCATATAGTGTCATAAGGGGTCATAGTTTGTCATAAGGTGGCAAGATGAACCATTATTACAATATAAAAAGAAGTGCCAATATTTCTTACAAAAATTTGACACCTAAGGGGTCATAGGACACAATATGACCACTTAGGATAGAATATGACCCCTTCCCCCCCCCTATCTCTCTCTCTCTCTCTCTCTCTCTCTCTCTCTCTCTTCCCTAATATCCCTCCCTCTCTCTCCCCCTCTCTCTCTCCCCCTCACCCCCTCTCCCTCCATCTCTCTCTCTCTCTCTCTCTCTCTCTCTCTCTCTCTCTCTCTCCCCTCTCTCTCTCCTAATCTCTCTATCTCTCTCCCCTACTCCCCCCTCACCCTCTCCCTAATATCATATACTAATTTATTTATAAATTAATAGATTGTATATTAATATATTATATACTAATAAACAATAGATTAATTATGTGCAAATTTAGTTACTGAATTTACTTATTAAAATCGGATATCTGATTGTAGCGGATATCTGATTCTATCAGATATCCAATTTTTGTTGTACAAATTTAAAATTTAAAATTTTGGCTTAGGTTTGCTTTGGGATTTGGCTTGGAAGTGACAAGCCTAGAAAGTCAACTGAAAAAATGTGTTTTTCAATATTCCTTGATTTTCCAGACTTTACACTGGTGGTTGACAACTTTTTTTATAGCCAAAAATGATAAAATGAAAAGGGTTTTTTTAGGACATTCTCAGCTTTCCAACAATATAAGGCTTGTTTTATTTTGACTTTAATAAATACTTATTATCTATTTTCTAATTGAATTCTGACAAAAGTCCCGATTGATAGATTGATTGAAAAACATTCATAACTTTCAAACGGTATAACATTTTTTAAATCTGAAACATGTGTTACATCCTATGCTTCATCTACTATAGGGAAAAATGAAAAAAATTTAATTTCATAAGGTTTTGACCAAGTTAAGGTGGTCAGACATAGGAGTTTCTGAATTTATGAAAAACTGTAGTAAAACAATCATAAATAATTATTTACTTTATAAAAAATTATAAAAAAATATGTGTCACATCCGGACATGAGTCTAATACTTATATTATAAATCTTATAAAAAAATAATATGATTTTATTGTGATTAGGGTGGTCAGACATACGCCTACTTCTTATCTTTTTCCTGAAATTTTAGTACCATTGCATTGAAATTTGAAATTTTCATCAAATAGGATTTTTTTTTTCCAAAAAACAACTAGTAGCTTAGAAACTACATTCAATTTTCTATAGATTCTATTCTTACACATTTTAAAAATAATGTTCACAACTTATTCAAATTTTAATGTCAAGTTGCATAACTCGGATTTTTTGAAATTTTATTGCCTCTTAAGGGCCCCATTTTGGCACACCATGATCCTGCACATACCCACTTTTCAAATTGTTGATTGATGGTTTTTTCTCTTGTGCGGGGAAAGAGTCATATTGTTATATTTTTTAAGGGAACAACATTAAAGTTATTTCAATTTCCTCATAATTTAGAAATTACGTATAGGTAAATACACAACAAAACAACCAATGGAATAATGTCATCATGAATCTATTACCCTTTTAATTTAACTAAATAAGATATATACAACAATCAGGGTTGCAAAAATATCTCATGATGTGGGGTCTTATGATTTATGTATGTATGTATGTATGTGTACACATATGTACATGTAATTGTGCCTACAATAGATAACCCAACAAATGATACAAGAGTGAAAATGTATCTATAAATACAATATTTATTTATTTATTTTTCAAATAATCTCATATTTTATGTAACCCTTATTCGATTCAATAGAATATTAATGTAACTATTAATAATTAACTGAGTAAATTAATTTTGAGACATTGTATAGAAGGTTAAGTTTAATTTTATGTCTGATTTGTTTTTAATTTTTAATTTTTTGCTTGGTAAAAGGCCTAAGCCATATTTTATTAATAAATAGTATTACAATCTCCACTCAATGCGGGTGCCGATAGGAAAGAGCGGAGAGGAGAAAACCTTCAGCCTTGCCTGGGACCATAGGTCCAATCAGTGACTAATAACATTTAATGATTTACATATAATCTTTTACATATTCTGCATTCTGGCTGATCAAAAGCCCTTCATAGGTAGCATCTATGATTTACCCGAGGTAGTGTATTTCTGCCAAACTTCCAAGTTCACTGTTGCCCAATTTGCCATCATCTGATTATCCTGCAAAACAAATTTTCAAAACAATCCCTCTACAAAACCAATCGAACCCTAGTTGCTCTCAATCGAACCCTAGTTGCTCTCCTCTCTTCCAACTCCGAGGAGAGAGAAGAGAGGTTGCTAGGGTTGATGGTTTTCACTTAGGGGAGACTTTACATTCAAAAGAGGGGTTGAAACCCACAAGATCCAATCCCACACAATGCAAGATTGGATTCTAAATGAGTTTCAAGGGTTAAGACAGCAAGGCTACCCTCTTTTGTAAAGAATGTTGATAGAATGATTAGGCTAGGAATGCATAGGAAGTGAGAAAGATTCGCTTATAAACTGAGATAGGGATATAGGATGAAGCTGCGGACCTGGAATTAGCAGTAAAATGTCGATACGGCGCTGTCCTGCAAATTTGAGCAAAAGTTGATGGGACGATGGCGCTCGGCATGCACACGGTCCTCCGAAAAATCCGCGAAACGAAGGGGGATCTGTTCGTCTCTGCACAAGGATTCCAGATCTTCAATTTCAGCCGCGTACCTGCAACCTACACACAAAAAAGCGAAGACGATTGGGGGGTTAGGGATTAGGGGTTTGCCTTTAGGTCAAACCCCGGTTTTGGAATTAACCAAGAAATGAGAAATGCTGTAAATGTAAATGATTGTAATGTAAAACAAGTACTAATACCATGTTGTAAGGATGTTTGTATCCTTATATGCGAAGGTATAGATGTTGTTGTTGGTTGTATGTTGTAGTATGTGATCTCCTCTTCAATGGTTGAATCCTTGTCTTGAATGCAACACTTAGCCTTGAATGGAGACTTAGAAGGAATGCTTGAATGCTTGAATGCTTGAATGCTTGAGTATCGTTTCCACATATGTTCATCCTCTACCCAAAATGAGAGAGAAAATGTAGTTTATATACTTGTCAATTAGGGCTGATAGACTGATTTTCCCGACCTTAGGCCGACCAAGAAACAATAATTTCCAATTTGCAAACAAAAAGACTCGAGACCCCATAGGAGACCGGGCCCAAAATAGGGCCAGGGACCAGGGCGCTGGGTGCCCTGGTCCTGAAGGACCAGGGCACTGGGCGCTCTGGTCCCACCTCCCGGGACAACAGGGTGCAAAGGAGGTTCAGGCCAGGGTGCTTGAAAAATGTAGTTTTTAGTGTCGTGAGCAAGTTTCGGGGTCTCCATTCAAGTTGCGTGTTGTGTCGCCATCGTGAAGACCGAAATGCAGTCGAAATAGCAAGTGTCGCAATTTTAGGATGCTACAGGGACCATAGTTGCCCAATTGACCATTTTTCAGGCCAGGGTGCTTGAAAAATGCAGTTTTTAGTGTCGTGAGCAAGTTTCGGGGTCTCCATTCAGGTTGCGTGTTGTGTCGCCATCGTGAAGACTGAAATGCAGTCGAAATTGCAAGTGTCACAATTTTAGGACTCTACAAAACCACTTTGTTAACTGTTAGTGCCAAAGAGAAGAATAAGAGCCAATATTAACTCTGCATAGTTACCCCTATTGTTATTATAGACTAGGTTTCTTTCATATTAAGTCAGCATCATAAATTGTTGGCTATACTATGAAAGATTACCCAGTCTACAATAATATCAGAGGTATAAACACTAGCCAACAAAGGATTGCTACTAACACAACCTATCTAGCTTGTATTTCAGGCTCTTACCATGATATTTGAGACTTATATATGTTTGAATATAAATGTTGAAGTAAACCACTATGCCAGAACTACTAAAGTACTCCCTATTACTGTATTCTAGTATATGCCTAGTTCAATAAACATCTACATTCTAAACTTTACTTAATTAGTATAGCTATATGTTTTGAAGCTGTCATCAAGTGAGTATCTTACCCTTCGCTATCTATGCTATATAAATTTTTTTAATAAACAGTTCAATATATACCTTGCACTAACTGCCGATCCTATATCTGTATGTATAAGATTAGTTGTAGTAGTAATAGCAAACAAAACTATGTAATTAAAACTTAATCTTCCTCCTTGTCATCTGCGGCTTCCATGCCAGAGGCCTGTGATTCACTGGGATTATCAGCCTAGAATGGGGTCCACCCCTCTTCTACGATATAACTCACCCACCATTCCCCTTTTGGTTCTTTTACCACTCCAAGCCATTGCTTAAGGAATGCAATGCTCCTTGCAATCTTTTTTTGTTGGATAAATGATTCTTCTACTCATACAAATATTCCAAACCATCTAAATGATTCTTCTACTCATACAAATAATCCAAACCATATGCAATATATAATTGGTTGGATAACATAATTTTAATATAGTTTCATTCTAATTTGTTCATCCACATGGTTTGATATTTCAAATAGTTCTTTTAAATTTATCCCATGACTCATTGAGTCAATAAATAGAATGTGTTACATAGAGATCAAAATATTAATATAAGAATATAAATAATCTATATCATTTGTAAAGGGCCATAGCTGATGCATTTTATATTAATATTAATTTTTTTTTTATAAGAAATATTAGAAAGGTCTGCAAATTTTGAAACTAAAGCTAGAGACCAAACCAGGTCGATCCTTTGGGCTTCTCAATCGAATGCCAATCTATGCCAGAGGAAAACAAAAATCAGATGAGCAGTTTTAGAGACATTTACAAGTTTTTACAAAAATATTGAAAGCCCTAAGCATCATCTAAGAAAATAATCTAGAACTTGAAACACTTGGATTATGGAGCATGAAGTGAGGAGGGATCCAAATGCCCATGACTTGAACATGAGGAAGGAGGCTCCTTTCCTTGTCCTGAAGGAGCCCAACTACAAATGGTGGGATCCTCTTTTATAAACTAGATGGGAGGACCATGAGAGAAACATATGGGAACTTTAGGAGGCTTTAGACCTAATTCTTCCACTATCTCTTCAAGCTCAGCCACCCAAGAATTAATCTTTTCTTTAGAGATGCTTAGGGAAATTCTATCATATTCCAAGTGTTTCTTAACCCATCCTCTATCATTAATATTAGTAAAATAGAAAAGATTCCATAGAAAGTTTGCATTTTCCTTAATCCCAAACTTTCTTGTCTAGAATGGATTCTCATACTCAATGTAGAGAATGGGAAAAAGAGGAGGAGGTTTCACATTTCTTATAGTTACCATGTAGTCCATTGGCAAAGGAATTGTCAAATTCTCATCAATATTTCTCATTACCTTGCTCAAGTCACCCAAAAATCTTGTCTTGAATACTTTCCTACAGAGGGCCTCTATCTTTTCCTTGAAGAGACTCGTGTGAAGGAGTGTTACCAAAAGAGATATTCTCAAAAATATGTATTATATGTAATCAATAAATTTTCTAATGTAAGACTTAAACGGGGTTCTCTTGGCTAGGTGAAACTTGAGGTTTCAATGTTATACTTCTAGGAACAATGTAATAAGGGGGATTGTTAATATAGCTAATAGTACTATAATATTAAACCATTACTTATTTTATGGTTATATAGTTTCATGTGTTATTCAATTACTATTAACCGAATCTCCTTTATTTATATTCTCCTTTGTTCATTTAAAATATATCAAATTATTTACCTTGTTTTTTCACAATTGATTCTCACCTTTTGACCTATAGTCAAGTTGTCTCCCTTGTTGGTCCCACTGTAGGGGTCTCTCTTGTTTCCCCTTGTAGTGGTGTCATGCTTGATAGTACAACTTGGACTATTGTTCATAAGAGGAAGGACTCTTTTACCACTCACCATACTCTTTATTATATTAAGAAAGAGATGTCTTAAATTTAGTGTTGGGACCCTTGTTTCATGTTGATTCTTTTCTTTGATAAAAATATTGTTTGTCTTTGTGTGTTTCTCTTAGTATCACATTAGTGATCTTTCACTTTTCTTGTCTTTAAGGTTGTTTCTACTATGATAGGTTAGGGTCCTTTCCCAAATTTAATTATTGAAAAGATGAGGTGACATTGTTCTATTTAGAGTTGTAATAGGCCATGGTTAATCAAACACCAAGTTATAATTTATTATGTTTCTCTTTAATTTTCTTCATAGGACCTTAAGGAGGCTATGTGCACAAAAAGGGTGGACCATAAAGAGGCCTAAACAACTTTTTGGTCATTTTTTCTTATAATGCAATATATTTTTCTTGTATAATTTTTTTTTAAATGTGAGAATATTATAATAAAATTATGTTTTAACGTAATTTGGACAATACCAACCCTTAGGATTGTAATTTCCTTGGGCACCCAACCTAAATGGTTAGACATTCACGTCAACATCCAAAAATGTGTTTTTCATAAAGTGTAGAATGATAAAAACTAAATGTCAAGTGTTATTTCTATCAATTTTACACATTTATTTATGTTGATGTGAAAAGTATCATGATAATTGTTGGAATCCAAGAACACTGATATAGGGGGGCTGAATCAGTGTTCTACAAGATTGATCAATTTTAACCTTATTAAAACATGCATACACCAACCGGTATACCAGTACATATAAAATTGAAAGAAGTAAAGTAACCAATAAGCCAATCACATAGATGAATACCATAACACACATAATTATATGTTGAAAACCTCAAATAGGAAAAACCACGGTGGGATTTGTGACCCACAATATCAATCCATTGACCATATGAAGAGATATTACAAAATATAGGGGTCTACAATTACAGGAAGGGTTACAACATAGAGCACACTGCTCAATCACAAAAAGAGCCTTACTGACTACATACAAATCTAGACTACAATCCAGAGAAATGATTGAACTGTAAAGATAACATCTTCTATGCCTGAATACAGTTTCGGTTTAGCTCTATCTATTCCAGTCTGAAACCCTAAACCCTTTACCAGATTAACTCTTACATAAATATCCTCACATACATGATCTCTCTCATATATTTCTCATCTCCTTCATTATTTCCTTCCTAATACATATTCTCTCACCATATCTCAAAATGATCTAACCAACTGACCTATATACCCTTCACAAATCATCATGCCTTATGGCGGCTTACAAAGATAATTACAATATGAATATACATGTCGGCTAGATAACATAAATAAATGAATATCAAAAACAATTACCGATGCCGGATCCAAAAGATGTCGACCTCCAATACCGATAACCTGATTCTAAACCATGTTGGCCTACATTTCCGATGCCAGTGCTGGTGCCGGTGAAGTATCTGTGAAGTGCCCATCGGTACATAACTAACCTAAAATATGAAGTTGAAAAAAATTACCATGTTGCCATAAATGACAACATAGTGAAACCAACCAATTGAGTGTCAATTGCCAACAATCTCCCCCTTTTGGCATTGATGGAAACACTCATGTGAAAAATGGTCATGGTTTCCAACTATCGGTTCCATCCTAAACCTGCTCCCCTTGAGCTGAATATTCATCAATAGAAAATACTCCATACCTCCATAATTTTTCACCTATACTCCCCCTAATGTATACAACTCCATTTTTATTTTTCACATTAATATCACTCCCCCTTTGACATCAATGCCATCAAAAAGTCCAAAAAAATTACCAAAAATCGGGATGAAGAATGAAAAATACTATACAATGAATATCCCAAAAATACCTTACCAGAGCTGAATGTATTTGAAAATATCCGAATAGGCCTTCTCCAAAATCTTTAGATAAGTATCCCAGCTAGATTTGAAAGTGCCAGAAATAGATACAAGTCCATTTAGCATATGGGGAAATGACTCTTTCCCATTAAGCTCTTCCAGTGTGGGCTTACCAACCAGATCTATACACTCCTTCTTATGTACACTTAATGAATCCAACCGGGAACTCACCAAACCTCTAAGACTTCTAGCTCTTCTTATGATTTTGTCTTTTTTTTTCTCAAGAGCAAAAAATTGGGCTTCCAAAACCAAAATCTGACCATCAATGGATGTAGTCAATGAATTCAATCCATAAAAAGAATTGGCTATACCTACAATCTCCTCCTGAATGTCCTTAATCTTTTTATCTGTCTCAGCTGTGAGTAAACCTGTATTACAACATACTCTGTAGATATTAGTACACTGCCTCAATGCATTATCTATCAATTTCAACTTTTCATTAATCTTCTTCTTCTCAAACTCAATCATTTGTTCAAATGTAGCTCTCTTTGCTTGTGTTAATCTCTCCAGTGCTTGTCAGTTTGAAATCTACTGCAAGGACTGAAAATCCTTTGAAATGTGTTCAGTGATTATCTTAAGTTTGTCGGATGGGCCCGCTTCATTGCCAAATTTACACTCTGGGACAAGTATATGCAAAACAGTGATATACTGGTCAATAACACCTTTATCCATATATCCTTCCTTCATTATTTTCTATGCAACCATCATCATGAGTTCAGTAGAACTCATCTTGGTTATGCTTTTCTTTTCAACCTACAAGGTGTCAATTGACAAAAATGATGGATTCATTATCGATTCCCTGCCGGATTCCTCTTTCTTATCCTCTGATGATTAACCTTTATAGCTTCCTCACTTGCATCGGTGGCTTTGCTACTTGGTGCAGTCTCAGTAACTGCCGGTTCCTCCCTAAGAACTGTAACCTCATCCTATACATCTATATTTGGAGGACTGTTGTCCTCAACATTAGTATCTTATACATTATCAACCTTTACACTCTCTGTATTTGCTGATATCTCAACATTTGTCTGTACATTTGTATCTACTAGGGGCTCAATTTCCACTATCTTAATGTTTTTCAAAATTGAGGGTGAAGTACCCATAATACCTTTACCCTTCCCTTCAACCGGGATGTTTGTAGTATCTATCTTAGATTCCGGTGAAGTATAAAAACCACAGTTCTCTTAAAAGAACTTAACCCATGCCTTGTGGGTCTCCTTGATTATATCATTGACCCTTCCTAACATAAGACTAATTATTCTATGCTTGCTGTTAAAGATTTTCCTATCTACAACTTCATGTGTCTTATTCATCTTCTCTAGAGCAATAGAAACACAAACAGATAACAACTCTTGAATCTTTATATGCTTGTCCTCTTGCATTGCTGATAGTCTTCTAGCATCTAACATATCATACAACTGTGCCGGTATTTGGTCTTCAATTTATAACAGGGTTTTCCTATAAATATCCAAATATAACAAAATTGCTTCTTCTACTTCTCTTTGTTCATCATTTTCTAAATGTTCATAATAAAAATGTACATTCTTTAACATACCATCTTTAGTAATCTCATCAACTAACTCTGCACAAGTCTTTGGTGGAATGATAGTTACATTACCAGATTCAATTTCAAGATCAATGTCATCCTTCTTCTTCCTTCCAGTACCAGATGGGGCTAAAGGTGTTTATTTAGGTGCTCTTCTCTATGCCGGTACCTTGATAGTAACTTTCCTAACTGATTTCTTCTTAGCTTCTACCTTAGTTTCTTTAGTTTTCTTCCTTATTACCCTTTTGAATGCCAGGGGTGTGTCATCATCAGATGCAGACTCTGCTGCAATAGGCTCAATGAATACTTGTGGTTCTTTCCTCTTCCTGCCTTTCTCCAGGACATCATCAATCAATGCTTTAATGTCCTGTGAAACTTTTTCAACAAATTTATTTGCCTTTCCTTCTTGCTTCTCTCTCTTCTTCTGGTTGAACTCAATTTCAACCTCTTGTGTCTTCTTCTTAGCAGTGCCAAAGGTTTATATAGTTTCATCTACTGGTGCATCAATTAACATTTGTGCATTGGCATCAATAATTTGAGCATCAACTTCATAACCAGAGATTACTTTAGTGGCAAATATTCGCCAATGGCAAATTTTTCACGTCGGCGACCTAGAAAATGGCGAATATTTTGTACCAACTGGGGGTGGCCATGTTGTCAGAACATTATCAATTTCCATCAAATTCATGGCCCGATCACCATATGTTTTATGTAATTAAATATTTTTATGCGAGGATTTCGCCAATACAATATATGGTGGACACGGTAAATTTAATTTTTTCGCCTACACTCTCCGAGGTTGCCTTAATAGATGACCATAATTCACCTATAGGCATGTGAAGATTTGTTAGCTAGGAGGACCCAATTCACCCAACATTTTGCCGACGCGTGTCTCTGTTCACCCCAACTTTTGCCAACTATATTGTATTTGCCAATTATTTGGATGACCCATAATCGCCTTGAAAATTACATAAGTTGTGTTATAGTTACGCAGGATTCGCCAAATATTTGTATACCATATAAAATTCCCGTAGAATTCGCCATATAATGATTGGTATAAATACATGCAAAGATCAGATCTATCTCTAAACAATCTGGTGGGTTCTAGGCTTTGAATTATGATCAATAGTGAATTTTCAGACTAAGGAAAACATTGTTGTTGACTGCATTGGTGACTGCTAGTGACCTAAAGGTGAGTGATCATATTTTTGAAGTGTTATAATGTTATTCTGAATTTATCTATATTTGTTTGCATTGTTGAGTTCATTTTTATTCAGTGGCAACCAGTCAGTGCCAAGTGGTCAGCCGGGACATTCAGACCTCATAAATCTAGATTGTAGGTCATAGGGCCAATGGAACATATATTATAGTTTATAGTCTATTATTGCTTCTTCAACAAATTGTTATTTTTTTGATAGCCTTTATTTCATTGGAGATGTCGAACAGGAAGAAGGGTAGGAAACCTGGATGTGGGGAAGGCCATGAGAGGCCAACAAAAAGAAGAACATTGTCTTCATACTTTGGCTTTGGAAACAATTGTGGTGAAAATCAGGAAGGTACATCATCACAAGTACAAGTACAAAATTCGCAACCTACATCGCATGTTGAAGATGGCGGTGAACCTGATATCTTAGATCAAGATGATCTTGAAGAAGATTATCTGGTAGATGACCAAGTTAGCTAGAATGATATAATAGACTTGGGTGATAATGCCATTGATGATAATGCACGGAAGGGGAAAAGAAAAGCCAAATAAAAAAAGGATGAACCACAATAAAAAAAGGATCGGGAGTGGGATATGTCAGTGATGAATTTTCAAATTAATTGGGCATCAAAGTATCCATTCATTGAACCAGTGGAGAATCCAATTGAAGGCGAGCCTCCAATAGAATGCAGGTGTAAGATTTGCACTTGGAAACATAACAAGGAAATTAGGTTGCGGCTAAAATTTGACACCATAGGAAAGCATATGGGTAAAGTTTATGAAAAACAAATGATATATGGGGTTGAAAAATCAGTGATAAGATGGAAAACAAAGGAGGAATGTAAGCATGCGAGGAATGCCAAAGAGTATTATTTTCATGAGAAAATACAGATGAAGCCTGCTGAAATTAAAGGTTCTATTGAAGCTAGTTTTGGAAAAGCAATGCAAATAGAACAACTGGGAAAAGCTATTCAGTTAAGCGTTATTTTTTATATTTTGAGCAGAGGGCATTCTATGAAAAATTTCCCATTAGTTAGTGGTTTATTACACTTTTTGAAAGTTCCTAACTATCCTAATAGACATTGGTCAGTAAACAATGGATGGGAATGGGCAAGTTGTCTTGCTGAGGTTGAAAAAGAAGATGTAAAGGAAAAAATAAGAGAGTCAAACTTTATTGCATTTTCTTTAGACGAAGTTACGAAAGTAGACAATACTTCATGGGTATGCATGCATGTTTATACTGTAGAGAATCATACCCGCCAACCTCATCTACTATCTATTGCTAAAATGAAGGAGAGTGCGACAACGAAAAATTTATTTCAACTAGTAAAGAGAAGTTTAATTGAATATGGAGGTATGGATGACATGACAGTAGCCAAAAAATTGGTTTGTGTTGGAGCAGATGGAGCTTCAGTAATGCAAGGTCACATGAACGGTCTTTGTACAAAGATTAAAAATTCATTTGCACCATACATTACTGCAATTCACTGCATGGCTCACAGAATAAATCTAGCTTTTGGAATTGTGAGCAAGTTTACTTTGGTAAAAAAAATTGAAATTTTAATCAAGGAGCTCTACTCACACTTATGTCGAAGTCCCAAGCGATTTATGGAATTTCAACACTTTGTTGATGGAATAACTGATGGGAACAAGCTTCTCAAGGATAATGATACCAGATGGATGTCTTTGGATGGTCCAACACATCAAGTTTTTTTACAATATCCATCCTTGATTGGACTATTTCACACAACTCACGATGAATCAGATCAACTAAAATTTCCTAACCTTCTTCAGAGGTTAAGTAATCTAGAGACACTCTTAACTTTAGCAGCTCTTCTGCCCATGCTAGAGGAAAATGAGGAATATTATGAAGGCTGTCCAAAAAAGAGCTCTGTATATTGTAGAATATGCCACGCTACGTAAGATGACATGCATGACCCTCAACAATCTCTATCAAAATCAACCAACACTATTTGATGAAAGATTTGTTAAGTGGTAGACACTCATAGATTTGAACAATCCTGATAACTTTTTATAAATCGGTGTAGATGGGGAGGTATGTGCCAATGTATAGGGAGTTGAGATACCAATGCACTTCTATGCCATGGTCGACCTCGAGGAACTAGGAAAGCGCCCTAGGAAGCAACTAGCAAGAGTTACAAGGGAATATTTCGACAATATTGTTGAGACTGTAACTACTTCTGTGAAGAAAATTGCATATGATATTTCCTCACAAATTAGAAGCATATTCCCTCCTAACAACCTACTCGAAGCCATGTCTATTGTGTTTCCTCATTATTGGAGCCTCAACAATGCAACTGATTTTCAAAGTAAGCTACTGACTTTGATAAAACAATTTTGCATATTCAGAGAATTGAATGGAGTAACTATAAATGGAATATTAGATGAAACTCATCTTTGAGAGCAATAATCTCATTTTGCATATACTATAAGAGAAAAATATGGGAAAATGGAGAACCTCCATGAAGAGGGATCAGTAACAAGGCTTTGGAAATATATAGCTGAGAACACAACATTGCGTGATTCAATGCCAGAATATTTGAAGCTTGCTGATTTATGTCTTACCATGATATTGGGTTCAGTGGAAGATGAGAGAGTTTTTCAGTGCTTCGTGGTTCCTAAAATCAAAGCTAAGAAACAAACTAGACAAAAAATTGGAAAATTGCTTGAGGCTCTATACATATAGGTATGATGTCCACACTTTTCCTTACAATAGGGCACTACAAATTTGGAGGTCCAAATGTGAAAGAAGAGGTTTGGGAAACACTTCAAACCAAAGTGCCAGTGGGACTATTGCCAGTGGGACTATTAACTCATGTACGGGACCTACTGGTAGCATTGAGATGTAGTTCAACGAAGGTATGCAGACTCAGAGTGAATAAACCACAAACAAGAATCAAGAAAGCTCTGAATTTGATGAGGATGAATGGAAACTATAAGAGATTGGTATTTATTAATCTTATTACTATATCTCATCATTCATATTACAAAAGCATATTACTTTTTGCAATTAGAATTTAATATTGATTTATAATTGTATTTTTCAACTTTCTATTTCCAGATTTAAAATAGCACGATAAAAGACCATAATGTGTTTATTGATACAAAGATGTTTATTGTCTATTTAGACATGTTTGAGAACTTATATTTTCATTAATTCTTTCAAAATATAGCCATATGATACAATTCATTCAATAGTAATACACCAATTTGTGTGATTCTCCATGTAAAAGTCAATACAAAGTTTCAGAACCCTATGCAAATGACCCTGAATTCCCTTTTATAGAAACAAGGGAGGAACAACATCTTTAGGTCAAATTGCAACATGTGAAGACTCAACATCAAAATCACAAACTCAATAGAGATTGACATGGCCATCACAGGCCAGATTAGCAATTTAACAATTGCTACATGTCTGATGTTTCCTATTCAAAAAATAACGTTCAAAATTAAATATTAATTCATGCCATGACAAATTAAATATAGATAATAGCAGTGCCGAAAACCTAGTAATCAGAAATAGAGAAATGCAAAAATGTTAAAGCTTGGGAGAATTTGAGAATACAAATTTACAGGCTGAAGTTTTGCATTGTGCATCCTAGATTCATAGGTTGGATTAGAAATTTAGCAATAGCGAGTGTTTGTTTTTTCCTATTCATAAAATAGAGTTATTTAAAGCGATGCCAAATTCCAAATAGAAAAACCATAAAACCTTGAAATTAAGAGTAAAAGAAGAAAACTGTGCAATACATACTATGATTCTTAAGATTTCTGTGCCAGTTTTTGTAGGGTGCTCCACTCTTCGTTTGATGGAAGGTCAATATTCTGTAAACTATGGAAAATCAACTGCAACTTTGTCAACATTCCATATTTAGAAGAGTGACTTGACATCACTATTTAACCCAATACCAAATTCAGAGTTGTAAATGATTGGATGAATTCCAGAAAGCTTTGGGGAGTTGTGTCCTTAGGAAGCAAGTCTAAATCAGACTTCATTTTTATCTCCATGCTTTTTTTGTAAACTTCTTTTCCAATGAATTTATTTGATGGATCAACGGTCTTAGGCAAACCAAGTTTAATCAAATTAGTTTTCTTTTCTTGCAGCTTCAATATCTTTTTGCCACATTTATCCATAACTTCTAATGTTTCCCTTAGGTTCTGGAATTTTTGACTGATAGATGATGTCTTAACTATGGCATTAATGCTGCTCTTAATTCCCTTGGATGCCAAGTAGCTGTCACTAGTACTGTAGACTACTTGCAAAATCTGTTTTGCCATATCCTCTTTTGAATAAACATGTATGCTCTTCTCAAAGTGCCCTTTGATATTCATATAAATTACTCTCAGACTTTCATTCAATTCAAACCATTCACACAACTTGTCACTCCTCTACATTATTTTCCACCAAATGTTTTCTTGTATATACTTCGTTGTATTTTTCATATTATCTTTCAATCTATCCTCCAAAGTTTTAATTTTATCATTTGCATTGTGCAAGTCTTCTTTCATTTGTGCACATTTTTTTCTTTCTTCCTCTACTTCCTCTTGCAAATGTTTTTCTTTTTCCTTCTCAAGATCCAATAGGTCCTGTGTTTTTCTTATTTTGGCAGTAGCAGACTCATCAACTTTTGTATAATTTTTGAAAATTGGCTCTTTCCTCATCAAATTTTTTACTGCTTTTAGCCAGTTTTTCTCTTAGGTCTTTCAATTCTGCATCCATCTTCTCCTAATCTACAATTTCTACTGCAGAGCCCAAATTTTTTATCCTTTTCTATAAATCATTGCACTTGTTATCTGCTACTTTCCTCTTTGATTTTTTGTTTTCCCAGTCTGCCTATAACTTTTCTATTTGATTCTCTAGTTTATTTTTTTTCTCTCTCCACCTTTAGAAATGAAGTGTAGACCACTTCATTAGTCCTTTTTGACACACTAATTTTGTCCACATTATGTACTTTGGAAAAATCCATTTGGAGGGTGCTAACTTGAAATTCAGAGGGATCTATTTGACTGTGTGGTGGATTTTTATCTTTAGTTGGAGGCATAAAAATCATGAACTCCATCATATCTTTGTGTGGGCCATATGTTGGAAATACCCTATTCCTTGCAGGTTGTTCATCTAAAACTTTAGTTAGGGCAACCCTATGAAATGCTCTCTTTTTTTCTTTATTTGCATTTTTTGTGTGTTCAAATTTTTCATAATAATCAGGAAATTGAAAATCTGGGCTTGTTGAAGAAATTGAATGTTTGAAAGGTGACATAGGAATAATAGAGGCTCCAGTTCCACTTATGCCTGCGGTTTTAACTAATGCATTACTAGGATTACCAACAACCTTTCTTGATCCTATCCCACTGACACTTTCATGTAAAGTTTTCATAAGCTTTTGAGGTGTGTGATCTAAGGCTGCAAGCGATTGATTTGTAGTGTCAGTGGCAGTTGATATAGGATTCTCAATAGTATAAGATTGAGTATCTACCACTAGTGGCCTCTTGCAAGAGATATTTTTTTGTAGCCCTTGTCCAACACCAAGACAACTAGTATCAATAGTAGTACCCATGCCAACCCCACCAATCACAATGGCACTTGACTGAACAATAATAAGAATACTATCCCCAGATTCCCCACCAATGGGAATACCATGATGTGGTGGTGGTTGTGGATTTGAACCTGAAACAAATGTAGGTGGACCTTGAGGGTAATGAGTAGTACCTTTGCATGATGAATCTGAAGAATCAAGTCCAATGACTGGTTTAACATGAGCTTTCCATTTTGAATTTGATGGAAGTTGTACCTCAAGTGGATACCAAATGCCTTCTCCTCTAGGACCTAGACCACCACCTTCAAAACCCATTTTTTCCGTAATGTTTTCCCCTTTGCTATATTTTTCTTTCATGGACTCATCGACTCCACCTAGTATTTTAGGGACTGTAGTAGTTGTTGGAGTGGGCTCAACCTCATACTCATCATCATCTTCACTCCTGTCATATGCTATTGTGGGATGCTCCATATTCCACAATTTGCTAAACTCTTCATCCTCGTCGATGGTCTCAAATTATGTACTAGTCTTTGGTTCATTGAGATTCTTCCTCATAGTCCAAAAATCATTTATTTTGGTTTGAGTCCAATAACTCTCTTTACATTCTTGAAGAATTGATTTGGGAATAGATTTGTTAGATGGATTAGCATATTTTTGGTAGAAATTGTAGGACCTCCTATTTTGGATACCTTGGCCCTCCTCTATTGTCCTCTATGTGTGAAATGCCATAATTTGTGATGACATTTCTATTGTTGAAATGTTATTGTTAGTGGCAATTTTCTCCATCTCTTTTTTTACCTCATCCCAGGAGTCCAAGTTTCTAAGCTTTTCTAGCAATGGTTTACCTTCATGTTGACATAACGCTAAAGAGTTCCCATTTTTCTTAAGCCTTTCTTGAACTACACCGATTGGATCATATTGCCAGAGAGCCTCATCACCAAAGCTAAAAAATGTCAAAAAATCACGTGCCACATAGAATGCTTTTATCTCAAATGTGAACCCTCCACATGAGAAAGGAAAGGAAGGAAATATGCTCTTCTTTTGCTGACCATGGAAGTGCCTATCTGTGCTCTCCAACTGCCGTACATATTCCAATGCAAATAACCTCTCTGTCACATGTATTGGAAGTCTGTATGGTTTTACTGCTGATCCGTAAAACCTTAACACAGTGAATTCTTCTATGAAGAACCAGTCAACCAATTGTATTTGACTTTCAAGTTGAATGTAATCTCTACAAGACCCAGGCAATCTAGGCATTGGAGTTCTTGTAATTTCATTATACATTGGTGCCAAAAATAAGTCTACAAAATAGTTGCAGTTCTTTCTGTTATCATGCATCCTTATCTTTGGTGTCCATTCATATATTGGACACTCTATTCTGTTATGAGTCTTCTCATCAATCTTATAGTTCACAATTTGAATATTGTTGGTCTCGAATATTGTACGATACTTGGATAGAAAGAGATAGCACAAGTAGGATGAGAACCTAAATGTCTTACAGGAACCTTTTTGATCATTAGTAATTGTTTTTGCATGGATTAAACAAAGTTCTCAATAAAATTATATCTTACTGGCTGACCTACACAATGGATCTTAAAAATCATTTCAAGAAGGCTTGCACCCACTTCCCTATCATTTTCCAATCCCAGGCAAAACGACAGCAAGGAAATAGTATCCTCAACCCATGGAACAAAAATGTTAGAATCATAAGGAGGCTTATGATTCTGATCCAACTAAGTACCACGCTTTATTAGAGCTTTGATAAATGAATCTTTGCAACTTGGATTGAGACTCTCATAATTCTCTACCAGCTTTCCTAGGTTAATTTGGACGTTTGAGTTTTGTGCTTCAAACCCTAGGTTCAACAAATGAGCAAATTCTCCCACGTTTATGGATATAATTTCCTCTTTTGTATTTTTATTGACAATTGCTTTTTTATCTTCATCATAATTTTCGGTGCAGAGCATGACAAAATCAGGGCAAGGGAATACTTTAGGTAACACCATGTTTCCCAATCTAGCATCCCATGATGCAATTTTATTTGTTCTTAGTTTTAACATTGCGTTGAAAACAATAAATTTTGCCTTGGATGGATCTGCCACCTTATTAGACAATGCATATCTAATATCTATGATACGCTTTTCACCATGGATAGCAGGGTCATAAATATCATGGTATTCATTAGTGAAACCTGGTATTTTAACCAGTTCAGTTAGGTACATTTTTTTTTTCACTTGGCTTCCTATTGAAAAACTGCTTCCCGTTTTCCCCATTATTGTTATTGTTAATAATTCAAAATAATTCTAGATACAAACCTGAAAAATGTTAACCCTCATATTGGACCACGAGATTAAAAAATTAAAAAAGGCGGGATGTGATCTAGATTTTACCCGAAATTTCTATTTCACTAGATTGGTGTAGACAGTCTCTGTTGCAACTTGCATTCCTCAATCTAGTAGTTGTTTCAGAATCTCCCTCAATTTACTGGTTTGTCCATGAAATGAAATACGATTATGATTTATGAGCACTTTTCTCCTAATGTTTTAATTTTATTAATTATTATTAATATCTATTCGCCGCCAAAGGACAAAACATTCATTACTTCAGTCTAAATTATGAGGACATTAAATGTAAAACATTCAATTTCAGGTGAAGTTCTCACAAATGTGTTCACTTCCCACATTTGGGCCGAAATCCACCCTAAGCCATTGATCTTTTCTCATCCAACATACTATGGTACCTATTGTCAGATGTCATGGGTCCCATGACTTTTGCCATTTTTCGGGCACGCCACCACACTCAAGTCACTTTTCAGGACTATTTTTTAAGTCTGTTTAATCATTTTAAACTTCCACCCCAAAAAGAGCTTTATAGACTTAATTATATTTAATTAAATTTAAAATGTTCAATTCCAGGTGAAGTTCTCACAAATGTGTTCACTTCCCACATTTGAGCCGAAATCCACCCTAAGTCATTGATCTTTGCTCATCCAACGGATGATGGTACTTGTTGTTAGATGTCATGGGTTCCATGACTTCTACCATTTTTTTAGGCACGTCACCACACTTGAGTCACTTTTTGGGAATCAAGACTATTTTTTAAGTCTGTTTAATCATTTTAAACTTCCGCTTGAAAAAGAGCTTTATAGACTTAATTATATTTAATTAAATTTAAAATGTTCAATTTCGGTCGAAGTTCTCACAAATGTGTTCACTTCCCACATTCGGGCCAAAATCCACCCTAAGTCATTGATCTTTGCTCATCCAACAAATGATGGTACATGTTGTCATATGTCGTGGGTCCCACAACTTCTGTCATTTTTTGGGCATGTCACCATACTCGTGTCACTTTTCGGGACTGTTTTTTAAGTCTGTTTAATCATTTTAAACTTCCACCTGAAAAAGAGCTTTATAGACTTAATTATATTTAATTAAATTTAAAACGTTCAATTCCGGGCGAAGTTCTCACAACTGTGTTCACTTCCCACATTCGAGCCGAAATCCACCCTAAGTCGTTGATCTTTTCTCATCCAACGAACAATGGTACCTATTGTCAGATGTCGTGGGTCCCATAATAAGAGACATTTAAAGATGTGCAATAGTTTGAGATAACTATCAAATATAATGTTAATATTATTTGTAAAAATATGAAATTCAAAAATAGTTTAGAACATGAAACTTATTTTCTAGAATAAAAAAAATAACTAAATAAAAATATAAATTTTGATATACAATTTGAAAGGTAAAAGTTTAATATAAAAAAGAAAACATTCAATATTAAATGTAAAATATTAATTTAAAGTTTAACAAAATTCTTTAAAAATATGTTTATGATATATAATTTTAAAAAATAGTTTAAAAATATATATAAAAGTTCAACATAAGTTTAGTGTAATATAAATTTTAATTTAATTTAATAAATAAATAAAGACTAAAAATATATATAAAAGTTCAACATAAATTTAGTTTAATATAAATTTTAATTTAATATAATTTTATTAATAAATAATGTGGTGAATCTTATTGATAAACTTGCACCTCCTAAGGACCTATGCAATATGCATTACCTTTGATCCTAGTGAGACTATTGAAATTTGAAACACCTGATGGCCCACTATAAGTCTATACATGACTTGCAAAGATCAAAGACATACTCTCATGAGGGGTTCTCATTGATGATTGATCCAACATGTACGGTGAATGCAATAAGTTAAGAATATCTTTATACTTTACAATTGCATGAAGTAACATATTGATATGATAAATTTGATTTAGTGGTTAAGATCTTAGATGGTTTCTCTTGTCCTACTATAGGTTCTATTAATCTTCCTGTTAAGGTTGGTACTAAGTGCTTAGATGTCATTTTTGCTATCATTCCTAAATCCTACTTCAGATCAATTTTGTGTGAAGTTGGGACATCCTTGCCCTTGGTTCTCTTCCATAAAAGCGATCCCATCTACCCTTCATAAATGTCTCAAATTTCTTCATTATGACAAAATCTTAACTATAAATCATAGCATGTACCCAGTACCAACCCGCACATGCACTAGTTCAAAACTTTAACAACAATTAAGTTGGACTTTTAGTTTTAATTCACTTGTTTTTTGTGAGATAAACTTCTTTTTTATATATATTTATAAAATTATAATCAACCATAATCAATGTACAAATAATTAATGGAATGAACTGAATTTTTTTTTATATATTAAATATAGAGGAAGAAGCATTACATAAAAAAGATCACAGTATTAAATTTATTTCTTTTGTTTAACAAAATATTGAAATAATGTAGCTCATAAAAAAAAAAGCATTTGAAAAACTTTCATTAATAAAAATGAAATAGAATTATAGAAAGCATTTTTATATCCATAAGACTCTAAGAGGCAAACTGAAACAAACTAGAATTTGAAAAATTCTCATTAATATTTATGCTTTGGAAATTTACAATTTTTACATCTGAGACTTGAGTCCCTCAAAAACTTAAAATCCAAAATGAGTGATCCACTGAGCTTGTGAGGTTTCGAGGACATAGACAAAAAAAAAACTACTAGGGGGTCGGGGCTAGGGTACATGTAGTGGATGGTTTACAACTTTGCCCTAAGAATCTGGCCCTCCTTCCATTTAGAATTGTTCAGACAACATAAGATGAGAGAATTCTTCAAGCCACATGTACTTTGGAAAGTCATCCAAGAGCAACCATTTTCGGAGGAAGTCCCTGCCAATCCGCACCCATTTCCTGTGACGCGTCAAGTGCTCCGCATTCAGGTTCAGGAGAAACAGTTGCCTGGCCACTGACACTGTTTGGTCAGGGAGGAGAAGCTTGGATAATTCACTCGCCCAAGGGATCCCCACCCCTACTTCTGCAAGGACAACAACAATAATGTCATCTCCAAGGAAGTCTTCCTTAAAAACCTTCCTCAACAGCATCGACATATCCACCTTGTCTCCTCCGAGGTCCAGAAGAGACACCAAGAACCGAGATGTAATGTCCGTGTTAACACGGTATCTATTTTTGTTTCTCAGAAACTCTCTGCCCAACACCATCTGCACAACCTCATTGGTGAATGACCCAACCTCCTTGCAGACTGATTGGAGGGTTGGGTCTCTAACGGAGCCCAGAAAGGCGCTCTGGTCCTCTGTAGAAATGCTTCTCAAGTGAATGGGAGTGTCCATCTTGAGAAATCAGATTAACAAATTAAACAACCTGAGCCTATAAACCTAAACTAGAGGAAGAATTTAAATACCATGAGCTCCAATGATTTATCTACTAAATGGCAAAGGCTAATTGAAGATGAAAGAAGAAGAGATCGTATATAAATAGTTGAAGCTCTTGATTGTAATAATTACTTCTCTAACCTATTAATTGCTTTAAATTTTTTTAAATCTTTCATATCTCTGCAAATCTTTCCCATAAATGCACTAGTGTGCGAAATTGGAAACAACTATAAACCAGTACCAAGTTGGCAAGTACCACATTGGAATTCATGGGGACAAAGTGGATTGCAGTTAGTGAATAGATATATATTAAATGACCGAAATTATCGATCGTGATTCATGACATTTGATATGTGTCTATTGAATCTAATTCCATACCGGGAACTTTTTGATGAGCTATGTTCTCTTCAGAAAATTGGGCCAAAATAAAACTTCAGCCATTGATCTATGATCATCGAACGGTTTAAAATCATTGATGGATTTTAGGTATGTGTCACCCTTCACGTGTCAAAGAGGCCATGCTTATTGATACATCGTACATAGTTGGGACTCAATGTGATGTGATGTGCCTTGTCTATTAATGACAATGAATTCATGAAATCACCAATAAATTATATATTTTTCCATAAATAACAAAATATTTGCCAAAACAAATAAAATAATTTTCAAGTGGTGGATAAAAATCACCAATACATTTAAATAATTTTTCCTTCGGAGTAAAAATTTTCACCCATACAATTACATATTTGTTTCTTTTAACAAAAATTATTCGCCTCCTACAATATATATTTTCCCCATAGAACAAGGTATTATTCGCCAGAAATTTATGGAATTTTCGTACCCCCAAAAAAAATTGGCAATACAAAATAATTTTTTTCCCTATTTTGAAATTTTTTTTTGCCATCAATATGAAAATTTCCCCCCGAAAATAATGTCTAATTTGCCAAGATTTTACATAGTTTCCTAGGGCTGGTTTCTTAAAGTTATCCCTGTTCATAACCCATTTCCTCAATCCAAATATTCTGGGGTTTTACAGCTTCCATCAAAGTTTCATCTTTCTTGACCATAAAGCATATGTCAGTTGAGTACTTCTCAACAATGTGCTTGGGAACCCTCATCTTAGAATTCATAGCCTTTTGAAATGCTTTAAAGTAACCCCATACTTTGTCATCTCTCTGACTACCCAATGTAGCAATAAACTGTTTTAATTGCCTCCCTACCGGGATATCGAATGCCCATTTTCTTTTTCCAAAACTAGGAGTCTCATTGATGAAAAATAGCATTAAATAGACATTTAGGTTACCATACAGGAAATTTCCTTTCTTTTCTCCTTTAATCTTTCCTAAGTTAATCAATAATTCATCCAATATCGAACCACATAGATCTAACTTCTCATTCTCCTTCATCATTTTATAAGCTACATAAATGTAAGAGCTAGAAACAAAATTCAGTTGGTTTGATTGAGTTACCTTGTAGCCAATGACCATGCTACCAAATTTTATATTTGTGTTGGTGATAGTATTGATTCTCATTGATCACCTGTCTGATGTTGCATCGGTAATCTGGTTAACTGAAGATCATTTTAAACTTTCTTCTTCGGACATTGTCCAACCTGCGGTAAACCGGTGATTTCTCTAATGGCCTCCTTCGTAATCTTATATGGTCTTTCCAACCAGATAAACTCTCCATGCACTCTGCTCAAAACATACCTAATAATTTCATCTTCAAATTCCAGAATATCTAAAATGTCGGTAAACCCTAGATCATCAATATGCTGGTATTCAAGTTTAATCTTTCCAGAATCTCCCATTAACTCATTCATGTACATGCTCTTGATATCAGTCATTCCCAAATCCTCAATATGACAGTGAATGTAGGCTCTTACATCTTCAACATACATGACTCCTTCCAGAGCACTAGAAAAAGCACCAACCGAACCGTCCAGGGTAGCAACATGCGGATATCGCTTGAAAATCGATCTGGGATGGTCCTTGACCTCAACAATAGTCAAATTTGGAACAAAGATAGGTATAGATGATGATGCCACTTCCATGATTGAAGATAAATACATGTAAATCACTATCGGTGAAAGACCCTAAAGACCTCTTCCAATCGCTGGTGAAATCGCTCAAGATGATATTGATCGCATTGATTCGCCTTAGACTTCCTTTGAATTAATTTGAATGAAAAGTGATCATAAATGAAGTGAATTCGACCTTTTCCTTCAAGAAAAACCCTAATCCTTCATTGACATCAATGACTTTCGGTGCAAGATACTTGATCTCGATCAAACATCTCCATGCCAGATAAGCATCTCAAATGTCTGGAACATCTTCCAGAACCCATTCCTAGGGCATACACAACATCTTAATGAATTTTTACTACCCCTAAGGCATCTACCTCAGTTACCGGATGAGCTTCCTACTAGTGCAGGAGCAACCTCCTTTGGCGGTTGAGTAACCAGAGCATTCCCATCTGCAGATTGATCTTCTGACTTCTTGACCCATCTCTGGGTATGATCTTGCTGGATTTCATTAACCTTCTCTTTCCCTTTCTCATTTGATCCTCCATTACCAACCGGTGGATTTTTTCTTCTACAGAATCTAGAAATATGTCCAACCTCATTACATGCATAACATGTGACATTATTCTTTTGAATTGCTTTGTTAAAATTGGTATAATTGCTAGACCTACACTGATTAGCCATATGTCCAAATTTTCCACATGCATAATATTTAACATTCATTCTACAATCTTTTTTCTTATGTCCATACTTATTACATTTAGAACATTGAGCGGGAGCAGAATCAGGGTTTTGATTTGCTCTATTTCTACATTGCCTAGCCATGTGACCAAAATTTTTACAAACAAAGCATCTACCTTTAAATTTATAAGCATTAAACTGCCTTACTAGTGCCTTATGGTTTTAATCTTCATTTGCAGTACCAGAACTTTGTCCTTGTTCAAATCCAAGTCCACTGGAATCTCCATTCTGCCTTTGTCTCTTCAACAACTCATCTAGTTGTGTTGAACTAATCTTGAATTTTTCTTTATACTCACTTGCAATAGTCAGATAATCTCTTAGAATTATCATTTGTCTCTCAAGCTCTTGTTCATTACTCTGGGATTGTACTAAATTAGTTCTCAACATATCATTCTCATGAACCAACCTACCACATTCTTCAAATTTGTTTTTCAGAGATACAACAAGATTTTCTTCCTTTTTCTTCTGGTCTTCAATCTCCTTAGACATTCTCATAGTTATAGCTTGCATTTCCTTTTCCATGACCACATTCTCCTAACTCAACTTTTGACACTGTTCCTTAAGTGCCTCTTTTTATTCATCATCCTTATTTTGCAAAAGTTCCTTCCTCCTAGCTTGAACAAATGACAACCTCTCCTATAGGACAAGAATGAATTCATGAGCATAATTCAATTCATTTTGTAACTTCAAGTTTTTCATCCTTTCAGTATCATAATCTTCAAGTGCTATCTCAAGTTTCTTTTCCAAACTCATATCCATGGATTCTCGGTTTAGGATCTTCCTCAAGATGTTAAACTTCCTCCAAGGCACAAGGCTCTGATATCAATTGTTGGAATCCAAAAATACTAAGAGGTGGGGGGGTGAATCAGTGTTCTACCAGAATGATCAAATTAACCTTATTAAAACATGTATACACCAACTGGTATACTGGTACATATAGAATTGAAAGAAGTAAATCAACTAATAAGCCAATCACATAAATGAATACCATAACACACTAAATTATATGTGGAAAACCTCAAAGAGGAAAAACCACGGTGGGATTTGTGACCCACAATATCAATCTACTGGCCATATGAAGAGATATTACAAAATATAGGGACCTACACTTGCAGAAAAGATTACAACCTAGAGCACAGTGCTCAATTATAAAAGGAGCTTCACTAACTGCATACAAATCCATACTACAATCTAGAGAAATGATTGAACTACAAAGATAACATCTTCTATGCCTGAATACAGTTCTGGTTTAGCTCTGTTTGTTTCGGTCTGAAACCCTAAACCCTTTACCAGAATAACCCTTAAATAAATATCCTTACATACATGATCTCTCTCATATATTTTGAATCTCCTTCATTATTTCCTTCCTAATACATATTCTCTCACCATATCTCAAAATGATCTAATCAACCGACCGATATACCCTTTACAAATCATCATGCTTTATGTCAGCTTACAAAGATAATTACAATATGAATATACATGTCGGTTAGATAACATAAATACATGAATATCAAAAACAATTATCAATACGGGATCCAAACAATGTCGACCTTCAATACCGATAACCTGATTCTAAACCATGTCGGCCTGCATTGTCAGTAACCAAAGAATTATTTCCAACCTGCCAGTGCCAGTGCTGGTGCCAGTGAAGTGTCTATGAAGTGCCTTCAGGTACACAACTAACCCAAATTATGAAGCCAGAATAAATTACCATGTTGCAATCAATGACAACATAGTGAAACCAACCAATTGAGTGTCAATTGCCAACAACAATGTCAATCTCTCTCATATTATTCTAACCATGTAATTGCTTTTTATATTTTGAATGTGTTAGGGTTTTGATTTAAATTTATTATATCCATTCATCAAAATTTAAAACAGATTATATTTTTATATTATACACTTTATTCTATACACATTGAAAAAATAAAAAATTAAATTTGAACAATTCCAAAGATAATAGTGCAAACATGCTTGACCTTTCATTTTTCATGGTGTAACTTTAAAATTTGGTAAAAAATCATATATTCATTTAAAAAAAAGAGAAATATAACTAGGCATAAACTATATGATGTTAGATAGTTTTCCATTAAAGTATTTTTTGGAATATCTAAAAAGTTAACATTTTAAGATGAGCACATTAGACACTGCGTTATATTTTTTTGACAAAAATTGGAGCACCCTGTGTGACCCCTTATTTAAATGTCCTAATCTACCTTTAAAAATAAAAAAATATTTTCAATACTAGATTTTAAACATGGTTGTAATGGTTTGATATTAGGGTTAGGGTTGAACTAAGATAATAAAACCACTAAATGACCTAATTAACCACTACATTTGGAAGGAGAAGAAATATAATAGATCTAGCCTCAAAAGAATAAGATTATGATCAAATTCTAGGCTCTTTGGGTAAGGCCTATCTCCTTCTTGAAATTAAATAGATTTGATTGTTGATGATTAGGGAAAAATAGGTGATAATTGAAGTAATCTGATAGAAATAGTAAGCTACGGATGTCCCATGGAGCCACTAACCTAGATCTAGGAAAAATAAAATGTTTGGAATCTTCTTTTAGAAGTTCATCCTAATTTTCTAGGACCAAGTAGTATCAATTCGACATGGTCCCCTAAATTTTTTGTCCTTGAAAGATGAACCTATTCATCACTATGAACTTTGTCAATCCTCCTAAGTATAGCTTTATACCTAATCCCGCACATAGAGAGAAATAGATTTTTTTTGGCAATAGGGGTTTACCTTAACTGTCGAATCCTAGTTTTGGAATTAACAATGAAATTGAATTGATAAATGCAATGAAAGATTGCAGTAAAATACTTTCCTTTCAAGGGAAAGGCTAATTTTTTTTGAAACACTAATGATATGCCTCAATGAATTTTTGTTTTACCTTTTAAAAGGAATTAGGGTTTCATGTATATTGTCTTCATAAAACATAGTTCATAGATGTCATCTTGAATGTCTAAAACTTGCTTTCACTTCTGCTCCAATGCTTGATGAAAGACCAGTTGCTTTGTCACTTGAATTTGCTAGAGTGTAATTGAGATCTTGAATGAGGTGATGCAAGAGCATCCCTGGTCTATGAGAAATCTTGCATCAACCAAAAATATTTCCTTTTAGCGTAGTTCTTGTTCAATTTAGTGTGTAGTTTTCTATGTTCCTGCCGGTATGTTCTGGTAGTTTCTTTCTTTTTGTTGCAGATCATATTTTCAGTTTCCAGGTTGGTTCTTATGCTTAATTCCATATTTTGAGTCCATTTGTATTATTTTCTGACAAGATATTGCTTCTGGTTTGGTTGTTTTAGGTTCCAGAGTAGTTTTGGGCTTATTGGTTGGAGATTTCTTCATTTCCGGAGTGGTTTCTTGGCGTGTGGATCTATTTGGGGTCTTTCCCGATGTTCCTAAGTTCTTGGCCGAACTTCTTGTTGATCCACACTTCTTGGTTGTTCTTTTCTAGAGGGATTTCCTTTCTTTCTTGGGGCCAACCTATTTACACATTTCATTTTTATGTCTTGGTAAATGTAATCTTTTGTGGCCGACCTGGATATGTTCCAGAGGGTATATATATGGTTTGATGTGATCATTTATAGGAAGTGGATTAGTATGAGATTCTAGATTCATGATTAGAGATCCAAAAGACTTTGAGAGTTCCAGATGGATCGTAATCTATCATGTTAGACTGCATGCAACCGGTTGATTGCCAGATGTTCTATGATGAATGTATGATGATAACCGGTTGGTTACCGTAGGTTATAAAATGATAGTATGATTTGATTCTATAATCTTTCAATGTTTTATTGTTGCTTCAATTATGTTACTCTTGTTACATGACCTGGTCAGTTCTCTTTGAGGACCCACCGGATCATGGCTACACCATGACGTTACGTTTTAAAATGAGATAGGTAGATCCCCTTTTATACTTTCTTGTTGGAAAACAAATTAAATTTCCAACAAAGCCGACATGGGATCTAGGTCTCTGCCTAGTTTATGTGACTGTTATGAGGTTCCAAATTGGGCCCTTTTTTAGATGACCATGGTGCTGGACACCATGGTTAGATTTAGGATCAGGGTGCCCAATACCATGTTCTTGAAAATCAGGGCTCTAGATTTGGGGGTGATTGTGGAGATAGTGAAAAGAATGTCTGATAGGTTATGTGAGCATAATCGACTCTTCAGTCAAGCCTCAAAATTTGAAGCGCCAAAGTGAGGTCTACGTGAGGAAAATTTTGTGGGCAAGTATAATTTAGGATGCTACAATAGTTAATATTGTTCTTATTACATCTTCAAAATTTTAATATGGTTATCTTCAATTTATCATATAAAACTATTTTATACTGATTCTATAAAAATGTGGTCACTTTTGACACTCTTTTGTTCATCCATTTCCATGCACATGCCTAAGAAGTACCCTCCTAAGTTTAGTAGAGGCTAAATAGTAAGATGATGTTACCTCTCCTATCAATTGGAATGTAGTTAAGTTGTGTTTGTTAATGAGTCTCACCTTTTTATCTTATTTACCTATTTTCTTACCTTGGTATCAAATTTTGAATTAGGGGAATGAAATAATAGTTCAAAGATAGAACAAAAATTTTGTAACAATTTTAAGGACATAGTTCAATTGGATTGAACTACCCTAGGATTGGGAATCTAGATTGCCTTTGTGAATAATTTAATTTTAACTAATTGGATTTTTATTATAATTTCCACCTAAATCATCAAAAAATAAATGTAAATGTTTTATATATTTGAAATTGGCATGTCGTAACCCTAAAATTAAAAATCATAATTAATCTTGATTTTATCCTCAAATAAATGAAACATATAAAATTCATTGAAACATAATCCCTATTTTCTTTCACCAATGTTCACTTATGAAGTATTCATTGAATAAATTAATATATAAATACCATTATTGTCTTTGAACACCATGGAATCCTTCACAAAACAAAGGAAAATTTTAGGCACATCAAAATGATAAATAACTACAAAATTAGATTACATTCAATAAAATATTATTAAGAGTGTTTGTCTGTGTGTTGTCTTTTATTAACTATGCAAAGCATCTAGCAAAAGTTTGAATTAAAATGTAAACATATGTGAAAAATAAGAAAATAAAAAGTCCTAAAGAAAATTTTAGACGCATTAATTCAATTAGAGTTCCTGACAAGTAATTTCTTTTATTTTCCTTTATTAACGAATATTAGATTTCCTCCTTAAGAGGATGTGGAAACATGTCACACACATTTTATGAATGGTGGCATTCATAGATTTGGGCTCCTCTCCTCATCTCTGTTTAAGAGATTTCTCCTCTTTCATTTCTTCTTAATGATGTTATTGTAAAGAGTCTCTCTCTCTCTCTCTCTCTCTCTCTCTCTCTCTCTCTCTCTCTCTCTCTCTCTCTCTCTCTCTCTCTCTCTCTCTCTCTCTCATTTTAGGAATTGCCTCATTCATAATAACATAAGGGGATTTTGTTTGCTGTTCCCCTTTCAAAAGTTCTTGTGCCTCCTTGATATGATTGCTCCAAGGTTTCTGCATTTCTCTTGGTAACATTTACTTCATTAATAAAATTACTTGGATTTTGTTTTTCTTTCCTTGGTCTTGTATTTCCTTTCAAATACTTTGTATCATTTTATTAAAATAAACTTAAAAATAAATGAGAACTTGTATGAGCACACAATTCTCATTGTTAGAGAAATGTAATAAACTTACATTATTATTACTTTGTATCTTTTGATTGGTTGTTATGATTTTTATAAATGTTTTTTTTTGTTAATAATTAATTTTATTTTCTTGTAAGTTGGATAGTTGAGTTTTTAGAAGACCTTTAAAAAAGACATTAAATAATATTATGTGCATAGATAAAATAAATTTAATATGTTTTTATTGCAAATCAATAGTCATTCTCCCATTGGTTGCTCTTAGCTTGTGACAAACATTTTGTATTAATATAATTCACATGTGCGAACACTATTCAACTATCGTATGAACTCATTGCCTTCTATTATGTATTGTATTTATTAACCATTTGTTTAATATTAAACAACAATTGCACAATAAAATAATTAACAAAATTGTAAACAAAAATCAAGAAACTACATAAGAAGTTTAATATAAATATTTTTCTCCATTAAATATCTAATAAATGGTCGCATAAATTTATTTAAAATTATTTAATGTGCTCCTAAAATCTATCTATTAAAAGTTATTTCATCTTAAAAAAATTCATACATATTTCTAATCTTCATATTTACCTGGTTTACCTCTACATGTCTCTTTCATACTAACATAAAGTAAACAAGATAGATGAGGAATCCATGTCATAGAAAGGAGCTTTTCATTTTAACATTACAATCATTTATTTTACAATATTTTATTTATTAACAAAATAAAATAAAAACTCCATTTGGTTATATTTATGTTTATTAATTTCTGGGATATATAAGTTGATTTAATGACAGATTGGGAACTCTCGCTCCTCCTTTAGACTTATCCAGACAGATGTTATGCAATAATATCAAAGGAATCTTCTTTTTACCATCCATGTTACCTTTCCAAAGGAATGATCTGATTAACTTTTCAATGATAGATATAACAGTCCTAGGAGATTTTAGAACAACCATATAATAGTTTGGAATTGATGACAAGACTGAATTGATCATAATTATTCTGTCTGAAAGTGAAAGCCATCTACCTTTCCAACTTGCAATTGTATTTTGTAAATTATGGATAACCTTGTCCCAGTAAGAAACACGAGATGCACCTAAAAGGAAACGTATCCCTAGATACTGAGAAGGGAGATCAGCAAGTTGGAAACCCAAGGATTCCACTACTTCCTTCTTAACTACCTAATCTTAGTTGAGAATGTAAATTTTTTATTTTCCAGGATTTACTTTTTGATTTGAAGCCAACATATATGTGTCCAACATTTGTTTAATGGTTTTGGCTTCAGACTTTGAAGTAATAGAATAAAGTTTAATTTTAGAATAAATTGTTTAATTTTATTAATAAGAGCTTCAAAATTAGATTTAAACTTGCATGATCATGTAATTTTCATCATTACATAAATTTAATGATCCTACATTATTACTAGTTGCTGATGGTATACAATATTTATACTCCAATTTTAATACTGTTAGAATATTTAAAATTTATTTGGCTTAGGTTTATTTGTATTTAGTTTAGGATATTCCTTTCGAATCCCTACATGTAATTTGTCCTCTAGTACATGTGTGAGGACAACTCATTTCTTTTATTTTCCTTTATTAAAGAATATTAGATTTCTTCCTTAAGAGGATGTGGACACATGGCAAACACATTTTATGAATGGTGGCATTCATAGATTTGGGAGTTACTTTGTAACTCCTCTCCTCACCTCTATTTAAGAGATGTCTCCTCTTTCATTTCTTCTTAATGATGTTATTGTAAATACTCTCTCTCTCTCTCTCTCACACACACACACACACACAAAAATTTTAGGCATTGCCTCATTCATAATAACACAAGGGGTTTTCTTTCCTTTTCCCCTTTCAAAAGTTCTTGTGCCTCCATAATGTAATTGCGCCAAGGTTTCTACATTTCTCTTGGTAACATTTACTTCATCAATAAACTTATTTGGATTTTGTTTTTCTTTCCTTGGTCTCGTATTTCCTTTCATGGCATCAAAGAAAGTTTCTAATCCTTGTTTCAAGTTAAGATTGATGAAGGTTACCATTCTATGGAGTTCACCTTCTTGGAGGCATTCTTAAGAGGAGAAGAAGTTCTTTCTCTAATACTTTCTATTGTGCAGGTTTTGATTTCAGTTAAAAAAATAAATAAAAAATTCAAACTTGTAAACAAGTTTGCATGCAGGTTTAATCTTCATAGATTCTAGTTTGTTTTTAAAAAATCTTTGGAAGGCTTGCCGGCAAAGTTTCTTCTTCTTGGTTTAAAGTTGTGGCTTTGGGAGGCTTGTCACCAAAGTCTTCTTTCTAGTTTGATTTTTGGTTTTGGAAGGCTTTCTGCGAAGACATTCTTTGTTTATTTGCAGGTTCTAACATTTTATTTTACAATACTTGTTTTAATTTTTTTTTTAAGTTTTATCTCTTTTTGTTTTGTGGAGGTTTTAACATTTTATTTCACTTGCAGATTATTATTGATTTTTTTATCTAACTATTTATGTTTGTAGATTCAAGAACGATTTTAGTTTCTCTTTTCTCTAATCATTTTATTTTTCAATATTGTTTCAATCCTTTATTAAATTTTAAATCTAAATGAAACTTATTTCAGGTTCAATATTGTTCAAAATAATTTTGCCTCTATAATTTGTAACATATCTGCACTCTTGTCTTCTACCTCTATAATTTGTAACAGCTCTACAAAGTTTTCTTCTACCTTTGTAATTTGTAACAGCTCTGCAAAGTTTTTAGTTTAAGAGATTTTTCATAGATATGTAAGTTTTAATAATAAGACAAGTTTTTAATTTTGCAAGAGTTGAAGCTCTACAAAGTTTTCAAAGTGCTTCACCACTTCTACAGATAACCTTAATCTCATGCTCATCTTATTTTTAAACTCATTAAAATATCTATTCATGGCAACAGGAAATGTGCTCTTCACAACCTTAATGCTATTCTTGATTTGGGTTGTCACTGGTATATCCTTAGACCATTGTATGTCACCAGTTCCTGGAATAAAATTTTGAAAGTAGAAAAACAAACCAATCAACAGTTGACCATAATTTAAACTTTTGACTATTGTCCTTCTTAATTGATTCTAAGTTTACCATCAATTGACTTCTCATTGCCTTGCACAAATCATAATTTGCATCCTCTATGATCATCATGTAGGTGGCATGCACAACAGTAGATGGTACACTATTCATTCTACTAGAATGGAATATCCGGTAGCCAATAACCATAGTTGCAAATCTGACTCCTTGATCTGCAATGTTGTTGACCAATATAGCACAACCATCAGGAGTGGTCTTTGTCAATGCAATAACAGTCTCCTTTGAGATTGTCCTCAATTTTGGTAACTTCACCGGTTTGGCAAAAACTATTTACTGCATGAATAACCTCCTTTGTGATAGTGTGAGACCTATCAAGATGCATATTCCCTCCATGTACATGACTAAGGATAATCCTCACATGTTCCTCCTCAAAATCTTCTAGAAAATATACCACATTATGAAAACCTTTCTCATGAACCCTAATATATTTGGGTTTGATCTTCCTGTTCTTATCACACAAAGATTTAAGCTGAGAATAGATTGCTAATGACCCTAGATCCTCAATTTTGCAATCTATGTAACTAATAAAATCTCCTTTAATCAAAACACCATCAAGAACTTGAGACAATTCATTATATGATTTTATTTTATCCGATCCCATAGACTCCATAGCTTTCGCAATGATAAAAAGACTTTCTGCTGGGGTAGATGATGATTCCATTTGAAATAATCTGACTTACAAGAGAAGATTCATCAAAATACTTTGTTTCCTTCAAGTTGCTAGGGTTTTCAGTTTCTCTCTCGCTTTCATAGCTAATTCCCCATCCTTCGCTTCAAATCCGATTCAAATTTTTAAATCGTAGCATAAATCCATTCACAATCTTCTAACAATGCTCTGTTTCATTCTGTAAGTACTCACAAATTCTTCTTTGAATGCAATTAGGTTAAAAATAACTTAGTTAAATTTCCTTTTATTAACTTACCCACTGCATTTATTGCACTACCGATAGGGTAACAAACCCTAATTACCACTTAATAAACTCGCTTGTACCAATAGGTATATAACTGGTTATTAATCCTTATAAAACTTATAGATAATGTTAAGACATGGACCAACTAGGACTCGAACCTAGAACCTTCCATACTCTACTGGAGTGCTCTACCACTGAGCTACTCGCCCCTCTTGGAGCAGTCCATCGTCGGTCCAGGTGTGCCTTATTTCCAACAGCACCACCCCCCTTAAGCCACACCTCTCGTGTGCTTGGCACTCCTAGCCTGGACCTGGCTCTCATACCATGTTAAGACATGGACCAGCTAGGACTCGAACCTAGGACCTTCCATATGCTGCCGGAGTGCTCTACCACTGAGCTACTGGCCCCTCTTGGACCAGTCCATCGTCAGTCTAAGTGTGGCTTATTTCCAACACCAACAAATAACAATATAAAAAATTCACATATTACAACTTGAAATGCAAAACTCTCTTACCATAAACTCTTCAAGGGGTCCAGAAATAGATTTACCAATATGCTCCCCTTAGGCTTGTTGAAAAGCTCAATTTATCGATGTAGCATTCTCCACATTTAGTGAAGGGTTTGATTCTTCTACTAGCTTGTCCTCACTTTTCTTCTTCCAAATCCTATTCATCTCTGCTCTGGTTTCTTCAACATCCACCATCTTCTTTCCTTTTCGATCTTCAGAGTGATTTATCGGTTGATTCTTCTTGGCTCTAGAAAACTTAGCCATATGTCCCAGTTGATGGCAATGATAGCAAGCCATCCTAGATGCTCTCCAACGTCCTACATTACCTCTTCCAGTCCTTTTTCTGCAGTTCATAGCCACATGAACAAAGTTATTGCAAATTACATTGGTTACCTTCTCCATCTCATAGGGACTAAACCAGTTGACATAGGGTTTTTGCTAGTTAATGCTTCTTCGGTTGTCATAGGTCCTTCTCCAGTCACTGATAGGTCTTGGATTCATGTGAGGTGCCAGATTGTTCATTCTATATCTGCATTAAACTGATTTATGTCCATAAATATTGCATGTATAACAATGATCTTAAAATCTTATAGATACATATCTAGTATTAGCACTATAGCCCGTGTTCTCATTAGATCTGCTTCTACACACATTAGTAGTATGTCCAGGTTTGTGACAGATAAAGAAAATAGTTTTGTAATCTTTTTTACCGATAGGATTCTTATCCTTAGGATCAGTTTTACCTTCATGCATGTTGCTCTTGGTACCGAAAGATTCTCCTTTCTCAGATGTATTGAATCCTAATCCAGATGTGTCACCTTTCATTCTCTGAGATTGGATCTGTTTATCCAACATAGAGGAGCTCTTGTTAAATTTGTCAAGTTTCCCATTAGCCTCAGTAAGCTCTTTGGTAAGATCTTCATTATGCTTTGTAAGAGTATCTCTAAGAGACATTGCCATCTCAAGATCTAACTGTAATGCTTCCTTCTCCTCAAGGCAATGTTCATGCAAAGCTACATTCTCATGCTTGACCTTAGAAATCTCATGATCTCTCTCTTTGATTAGGTCTTCCACTTCCCGCCTTGCTTCAAGTTCTTGACTCATACGGATTATTTGGGCTTCAACTTGTCTCCTCAGGTTAAGTTTTTCACCATTCAGTTTCTCCACTTCTTCAACTAGTGCATCAATGTTGGCCTCATCTGAAGAGCCATTGTCAGAGATTTCCAATAAATGTTCAGTTAGTTCTCTCCTCTTTACTTGTGAGGCTTTGAATCTACCTCTCAGGGTTTCTAACTCATCCCTAGTTGCATCAAGTACTCTAGCCATCTCTCTATAACTCATATCTCCCATACCAACTTTAGGGTTTCCTTCCAAGTGGTTAGGCCTTAAGGAAGTTAGGATTTGATACCAATTGATAGACTTAGAAAGCACTGAGAGTGGGGGGTGAATAAGTGATAGCAAAAATAATAACACTTTAAACCCAGACCGGTAAAAACAATTAACCAGTTTATTTAAGACTGTGCATGCAATCCAAAGTGTTATAACAACATTCATAGTAAGTAAAACATTCACCATAACACAAGTGTTTATATATGGAAAACCCAACTGGGAAAAACCACGGTGATATGGGACTCACAAGTTAACTATCTACAGTAATAGGTAACTGACCAGTTAAGGTCTACAAAGTCCTCTGTTAGGAGCAGATCTTGTTTAAGATCCTAGAGCCCTATAAGGAGCTATACTTGGTTTAAGGTAACCTCAGAGGAGGATTTAGATCCAAGTTAATGAATCATTTTTTTAGAGGATTTGTAAAACCAAGCTTGTTAGAGATTACTTGATTAGGGGATTTAATTGTTGTAGTTATTAGAAAATTGTAGGTGGTATGATCTATAAATAACACATCTTGCTTGTATAGATCCTCTTCTACTCACTTAATACTGCATCACCGACATACTCTACAAATCCTTTAATAAATAGCATCAACTCTAACTCATAACACAACTTGTATCTTGCATATCAAAATAACTCATCACAATGCATTTTTATAGACATTAGATTTCATGTCAGCTTCAAAAACCTCAACACAATTTCCTAGGTTTAGTGTATCTGGGCAATCTTTCATAACACATCACAAATCATCACAAAATATGTTAGTTAGATATAACACATCACGACCGGTAATAAGTCATCACACAATTTATAAAACTAGTTTGAACATCAATACCGGTTTAGTGTTCACCACATCAAACTCGTATATCAATTTTCTCCATGTGCCTCTCTGCATATCGAAACCGGTAACAATGGAATTGAACAAAATCAATTGTCTTTCCTGCATATACCGGTTCTCTACATATATTGGTTTAGACACCTTCATATCGGTTGGACTTACTCCATACATATGATATCGGTATACAATATGAAGACTTAGGAGTAGTACCAGTTTGACTAAACTAAGATGACTATGATAATATGAACATGTGTGTGTATATGTGTCATCAGTGACAACACATAAAGTCATCCAATACAAAAATCATCATCAAACAAACATAAATGACCAAACCCTAAGCACACATTAGTGGCTGGATTCTCAGAATGCAGGGTCCATTCTCTATGTTTTCGTCAATGACTTCGAATCAGAACAAATGGCTGAATTAGGGTTCTGATTGGAGGGCTTAGAGAGGCCATTTCTTTGGATTAATAACAACAAGTCAAATTTCTTGAGGAATTTAGAGAACAAGTTCGAGACAAAGGGTTTGTAATTAGCAACGATTCTGCACCTCTAGGGACTGTATTTCTTCCTCACCCATCAATCAGAGGTTTTATGACTCACTGTAGATGGAATTCCATTTTGGCAAGCATCGCAATGGGTGTTCCCATTATTCTTGGCCCATGGAAGGAGATCATTTCTCTAGTTTTTTACTTGTGGTGGAGTTTCTTAAGGTTGGGTTGGAGATTTGCAGAGGGTATCAAGGATTTCCTCACAAATATGAATTAAAGAGAGCGGAAGAGAAAATTATGGGGGGAGGAGGAGGACAAGCCAAAAGGGTTCAGGAGTTGGGAGATTTCAATCTATCAGAACTGACTCTTTTCCATTGATAGTGATTTCCTCTATGCTTAGATTCCACAAGAATTTTTTTTGTTTGGGCATATTATCAAACACAGAAGGTGGTTTTAAAAGACAGACGCACTTAGCATACACATAGTTTAGAAGCCTTTTAGCCAAGATGACATCTTGTTCAAATCTGCCTGAAAGGAGTTTAGGGCCTATGTTTTAGCAGAGAGTTGTCATAGAAAGGCATATGTATCACATTCAATCAAAATACCCATCAAATGGTGAAAAGATGGAGGGACAAGAAATAAGATTAAACATGCATATAAATATTTTTCCTATTTTCTTTTAAAAGATTGCAATCCATAGGTAAGGTAGAGACATGAATAACATAACTATTAAGAAAAAGTAACTATTTAATTTGATAAGAGATATTTCCATTATAAATATTTGGGAGTTGACTTTTGTATCCTCAAATAAAGGTATAACATGAATATTAAGATTGAGGAAGGAAAATATAATCTTTTATATAGATGTAATAAAGTATATTTTAGATATTATTTTAAATAAATATATTTGAAGAATATAAAAAATAGAATTAAAAAAATAAAGATAGGTTATTAATAAAGATGTAATAAAATTATAATTGTATTTTTAGTTTTAAACTATTTTCTTGATAGGCTTATGGATATTTGTATTCTTTGCTTCCGTTTGAGGGCTTGGCATAATGTTTGGGCAACCTTCAATACTATGGTTGATTCTTTATTGGCAACCTATTGACTATCGAACTCTTATTTATATTATTTCTTTACATTGTTTGAATATAAAAAAATGTCATAAATTTTGTATTAATACATTAAGAAAAATTTATAATATATTTTTAGTTAAAGTATATAATAAATAAGTATACAAGTACATATAACTTATCCCTCATTACATACCTAGCTATAAATATAGAGATATTAGTATTAATAAAGAGAGAGAGAGAGAGAGAGAGAGAGAGAGAGAGAGAGAGAGAGAGAGAGAGAGAGAGAGAGAGAGAGAGAGAGAGAGAGAGAGAGAGAGAGAGAGAGAGAGAGAGAGAGAGAGAGAGAGAGAGAGAGAGAGAGAGAGAGAGAGAGAGAGAGATTGCTCTTGATATGGATAGCTTTCTCTTGCACACATTGTCTTCACATGCCTATCAATCATTATTTTCCTCTTTCTAGATCTATTTCTCACCCCCCCCCGCTCTCACTCCCTTTTTGCAATATGACTTGAATGGAGAATGGAATGTTGTATATTCTTCTGGATAAAGTTGAATTGTTCTCTAAATTGATGATTTGTATTATTTGGGTTTTGATATAAGATAAAAAATCTAAGGATTGGATTCAATCTTATAGAATTTTTATATTTGATACATTTATAAAATTGATACAGTTAAACATTTGTATAATTGAGGATTATACTTAGTCTTATGGAATTGTTGTATTTGATATATTAATAGAATCATTAAAGATAAAATTTTGTATGGTAATATTTAAATTCATTATTAAGGAATTGTTATATTTGACATTTTCATAAAAGAATTATAGATAGAAGCTTGTATAATTAATCTTAAAATTCAATCTTATAGAATTATTATATTTGACATATTCATATGTATATTATACTTAGAAATTTATATAAATAAGGATTATATCCATATCTTTTCCCATCCCTTTCTATCTCTTTATATCACCATCTATATATATCTCTCTCCCTCTCCATCCCTCTTCCTCTATATATTTCAATCTATCTTATTTCCCTCTATCCCTTATTTCCCTCTCTCCCTCCTCTACCTATCTCTCTCCCCTTATCTCTCTCCCTCTCTTTCTCCCTCTTTCTCCCTTTTCTATCTCTCTATCTCTACCTATCTCTCCATTTCTCTTCACATATAACTATATCTCTCTAACTTTCTCTTCCCATACATCTATCTCTCCCTCTTTCGATCTCCATCTCTCTATCTCCCCTATTTCTCTCTCCCTCTTTCCATCTCTATGTTTCTATCTCTATTTCCCTCTATGTCTCTTTGTCTCTATCTCCTTCTCCTCTCCATATCTTCTTATATCTCCATCACTATCTCTCTTTTTCTATCTCTTCATCTCCGTCTTCCTCTATATCTATCTCTTCCTCTTTATCTCCGTTTGTATTTCTATCTCTATCTCCCCCTCTATCTCTTCCTCTCTATCAGTCCCTCTATCTCTCTATCTCTTTCTACCGTTATCTCTCCCCCTCTCTCTATCTCTTTATCAATTTTTATCCACTTCTTCTCTTTCCCTATATTCATATATATCTCTATCTTCCTCTTTCCCCCTACATCTCTAGACACATCTCCCTCTCTCTATCTATCAATCTCTCTCCATCTTCCTCTTAGTATACCTCTATATCTCTATATTCCTCTCTCCCCCTCCATCTATAGACACATCTTCATCTCTCTCTCTATCTATCTTTCTCCATCTTCCTCTTCCTCTACATCTATATCTGTATCTCTCCATATTTCTTCTTCTATCTCTCCCTCCATATTTATCTTGACATGTTGTCTCTTTCTACCGCTATATCTTTCCCTCTCTCTACCTCTCTTGATATCACTTCCTATCTCTATCTCAATCTCTCTATGTCCTCCTCTCTCATTCTCTACTTTTCTATATATTTATCTCTTCCCCCTCTCTCTACTCCATCTCTATCTTTATGATTTCTTCCTCACCTCTCCATATCCCTTTTAGTCTCCATCACCATCTCCATATCTATCTCTATCTCCTTACCTCTCTCTTTTTCGTGCTATTCTCCTTCTCTCTATTGTAAATATAACATGAGCTTGTTGGTAATAAAGCCTAAGTATCTTTTTTGATTTAGAATTTTTGTTTTAGTCATTGTTGGATCCCTAAAAGTGAATGCATAGTTCATTTGAAGCCATCATTAAAGCCATATGGCTCCCTTGTTTAATTCTACAAACTACTAAAGGTCATAGCATTGAGAGACACACTACTAATGAGTGCAAAAAAAAAGTACCAAAAATAGGAACCAAAAATGATCTATCGTATCATTCTTGAAACCCATGTAGGTGATGGACTTTAGATTTATCACTGTAAAAAACTTGTGGCATGATTTTTGACCTTCATTGTTAGTAGGTTTCATGTACTAGTCCTTTCTATAATTTCTCTTTTCATTGGAATGCTGTTATGATGCATGGGATGATTAGGAATGTACATTGGATATACATGTATATCTATGAAAAAATGAAGAACTAATATTTTGACCAAGGAGATTATGCATCATTGAGATCATTATAAATTTATAATTTAAAATAAAAATATAATTGTGATAAAATAAGACACATCGTGACACACAACAATATTATATATTTTAAAGTACATATCCATACAAATTAAATATTTTACTTCTTACCCTCTTTAGGTGATAAAATTATAATAATATAAATTGGAAATAGTATGATTGTAAAAAGAAAGGCATTACTAATGTAAAAGGATGTCTCTAATTGATTTAACCATTATAAAATGCTACAATTTTATTGAAATATCAATTTCTTTTTCAAGAAAAATGCATCTCAACTTCTTGATCGTCAGAATGCTCCATGAACGACAATTTAGGATGATTTTCAATGCACCACTTAGAATTATATAAACTAAAAATCTCCTTGTCGTCACATCTTCAAATATATATTATACCTACAATCATGTATTAAACATAATATATTCCTCTTTCTAACATAACACATTTAAGCATAGCCAAATATCTAAAATGATAAGCTTGAACTCAAATAACATATTCCAAATACTAAAATCATACTTAGATCCATAGAATGATAATGTATGCAACCCATGACCTTGAAATATTTTTGAAATGAAAAGTGTGAATATTGTACCAACATTGAAATATTCAAAAGCTTTATTTTAGTTGAATGTTTGGATCGAACTATAAGTGGATGCATAGTTGATTTGAACATATTGAGCTTATCAATTGAGACATTTGTTGCACAAACAACATAATTTTCTAAATGTTATTCCAATTGAGCTCATTAACTGCAAAATGTTATACAAAAAATAGACCATTTTTCTTAATAGACTTTCCAAAACTCATGAGAATAGAAGTAGAGAGGAGACAACCGATTCCATAGGAGAATAGAAGTAGAGATGAGACCACTGATTCCATAGGAGAAGACTACATAGTTATAGGAACCTCATGGGGGCCCAACATGGCCACACTAGGAGCTAGAATCTCGTTTGAATCCTTCAAAGAGCCATCATTGTTGGTGTTTGAGCATTAATAGTTGTGATTACTCAAAATATTAAAAAATTAAAATCTTTATAAATATCTATTATTTTTCAAATTCTCTAATTATGCTTTTTGGTGTTAGCAATTGCTCATTGTAGATACTAAAACAATGATTACAATATTAGAATGGGCCATGAAAGTATTCATTTGCAATCCATAGAAATTAAACAAACGCCTTCAAGAACTTGATGAAATCATTAGTTGCAACAAAAAAGGTGGATGAATTTTAGTTGGATCTTCTACCTTATCTCCGTGCAGTCGTGGAAGAATTATTTTGATTATGCATGATGGCTCCTATTTTTCTTCCCGACAAAGTTGAAAGTTCCTCCATGATTGGAGGATTCGTTATACCCAATTACAACTAGGTGGTGGTGAACGTGTGGGCCATTGGGAGGAAGCCTTCAATTTAGGTGAAACACACTTAGCATATGAAAGATAATAGCATTGTGTTTGTATAACAAGAGAATGGTCATTTTGTAAATTCACTTTTTATCTCTTACATGCACATAAAAGATATCTCCCTTTGTATCTTGTTACTTGTTTCCTACGAAAATTATATTTATAACTAAGTTGTTGTACTAAGTTTTAAGAAGTAAAAATGCCCTTGAGAAGATGCATCGATCAAAGACATCTTCACAAAGATAGATTGAAGTATATCTTTTTTTCATTTATGTATTTAAAAAAAAAAACGAAAAGAAAATTCTGTAGATTAAATAAATGATAGTAAATAAAATAGATAATCAAAATGCTCCCTTATATTTTTTTATACATAATTAAAAAACTAGATAAAACAATTCAAAATATTATATTGCGTGAACCTTCTGAAATAAATCAATGATCTGTTATAATATAAAAATAAAAATAAAACCGAAGAAACTTAACATACGTATATTTAAAAATTTAGAAAGCTATTTCCAATTGAATTTGTTATTTATTATTCAAGTAAAGTAGACGTTCAACTCAACAAAGGCGCACCTGTCCTTAATAAAAGGCAGACATGACAATAATTCAGAGACACTATTCATGTAATTTAGGCAATGAAAGTGATATCTCTTATGTCTTTTTGTACAGATAGATACAAGAATTCAAACAAGTTCACTCCAAAAACGTGCTGCAACGCTTCAAACTAGTGCACTCGAAAAGCTTGTTGATTCAAACTAGTGCACTCTAACAGTGTGCAACACTGGTGTAAAAGTCTAGACAAACAAAAACGTGCTGCGACCTGCAATCAAGTGCTGGTACGGATTCTGCCTATAAAATAGATAGTGTAAACTGGAAACCCAAAGAAAATAAGGATCGCCTTGTATACAAGTTAATATGGATATTCCACTGTTTTCTTTGTATTCTGTGCTTCTTACTGCTGCTTCACTGATATTGTTCTTCTTCTTTCTATGGAGAAGAGAGCAGAGGCTTTCTCTGCCCCCTGGGCCTAGTGGTTGGCCTATCCTGGGAAACCTCATTCAGCTGGGGAAAAGGCCTCACGAGTCTCTCTATGCCCTCTCTGTGAAATACGGTCCACTGATGACTCTCCGTCTGGGCATGAGAACAGTAGTGGTGGTCTCCTCTCCTGCCATGGCCAAGGAGGTCTTTAAAACGCACGACAACATCTTGGCGGGGCGGATGGTGACAGAGGCACACAAATCTCTTTCACATGACAAGTCGTCCCTAATTTGGGCTGATTACGGTCCTTACTGGCGCCATCTCCGTCGCATTTCAACTGTTGAGCTCTTCAGCCCCAAAAGACTCGAAGCTCTGCAACATCTCAGAAGAGATCAAGTATTTAGCACCATTCGACTCATTTTCGAGGACAAGGGAAAGGTTGTGAACATCGCGCATACGGTGTTCTGCACGTCTCTGAATTTGTTAGGCAACATGATTTTCAGCACAAGTGTCTTTGATCCTCACAATCCAGCTTCTGCGGGGCTCAAAGATACCATCTGTGAATTGATGGTGGTCGCCGGAAAGCCCAATTTGGTGGACTTTTTCCCGTTTCTCCGGTTCCTCGACCCCCAGCGAGTGTCCCGTGCGATGGACAGGCTTTTTAAGGAATTGTATGACTTTTCTGATACATTCATACAGAAAAGGCTCAGCCAAAGCGTTCAGCGTAAGGACTCGGACAAGGATTTTCTGGATGTTCTGCTGGACTCCAGAACTGAAGATTTCACTCTTGTCGGTGTTCGAGCATTAATAGCTGTGAGTACTGAAAAGATTAAAAGCAAATTAATTAGGGTATATAAATATATCTCTGCTATTTTCCAGACCTCTAATTGTGATCTATGGTTTCAGGAATTGTTTATTGCAGGTACTGAGACGACCACTACAACAATAGAATGGGCCATGGCAGAATTGATTCGCAATCCACAGAAATTAAACCGAGCCCGTCAAGAACTGGATGAAGTAGTTGGTTGCAACCGGAAAGTGGAAGAAACTGACTTGGATCGTCTTCCGTATCTCCATGCAGCCGTGAAAGAAGTATTCCGATTGCGCACGACGGGTCCTCTGCTTCTTCCCCACAAAGCCACAAGCAGCTGCGAGATTGGGGGATTTGTTATACCCAAGGACACCCAGGTGATGGTGAACGTGTGGGCTATGGGAAGGGACAGTTCAATTTGGAAGAATCCTTTGGAATTTACGCCCGAAAGGTTTTTAGAGGGTGAGTCGAATAGCAAGATAGATTACAGGGGACAGGACTTCGAGCTGATTCCATTCGGAGCGGGAAGAAGAATGTGTCCGGGGCTTCCATTGGCAAGTCGTATGGTTCATTTGGTTTTGGCTTCTTTACTTCACTCATTTGAGTGGAAACTTCCGGATGGGATGAGCTGTGAGCAGATGGACATGAGCGATGATTTTGGAATTACATTAAAGAAGGCTGCAGACTTGAGAGCAATCCCGACGCCACGTCTCCCACATCCCATATACTAGGGGCGCTCGCCACATATATTACATATGGTTTTAGAGTTAAATCTAAGGTTGTAGGAATATATATAACTGTGATACAGCTGGAGTCCCTGCCTATTTGTCTAATTGTTTTGTGAAAATAATAAAAGAATTATTTGTTGTTTAGATTTTAGAAGGATCTTGGTGAGATGAGAGTTCAAACTTTTATCAGTGGTGAGGAACTATGAAGAATACTGCAATCAGAAATTGGGGAGGAAATGTTCATAATTTTGAAACAATATATTTTGCTGAATGTTTTGTTGAAATCTTCAGGTGCTTTTTGAAATCAATAAATATAATATTATTTTATTCAGGAATGATAAACTTATTATTATTTATCTTTTGCATTTGCAATAGATCCCATCTTTAGCTGTGTGCTTACATTTAACAATTATGATATTTTGTTTTAATATTTTTTTAAACTTAAATATCTACATTACTATTAATAAATTATGGAATTGAATTGAATCAAGGACCTAGAAGGAAAATAAATAATTTAAAAGCTAATAATATTTTAAGATGGGATTAGTTTGTTTCAAATGATAAGATAAAAATTTGGGATGAAGGTGTCAAATCAGTCAAAAGTATGCACAAAGTAAAATATTTGAAACATCCATACAAAATGATATAAAATAAATAGGAAAACAATTGAAGATATACACCACTTTTCCATTACAAAAGGATAATTTTTATGATATCTATTTATTTATTCTTTCAATAATTAAAAGTTAAATTTCTTTGATATTTTCTTAAAAAACATTCACATTTGATAAAATTTGTTGCTGGAGAGTTGATATTTATTTTAATATTTTTCTAAATTTTTTAATGAAAATATTGTCTTTCAGTAAACATTAGTGAAAAAATCAACTAACCTAAAATTCGAATTTTTCAAAAAGAAACCAATAATAACATACTACCAAAGAACAAAGACATTTCCATGTAAGGATGGAAAGAAACAACCATTGCCTTGATTACCATGGACTAAAACAATCATTAGTTTAAGCATGTATTGCCTTACCCTATTTAATGCCTTTTTCCCACAAACCATCATTATTCTATGGAAAATCTTTCAATTTCATATTTACAGAAATTCTATCTTCATTGCTATGGCAACCAACATTTTACGTTTTTTGTGTTTTAAGCTTGTTAATTTCATAATCTAGCATTTTTGTTTGGCAAACGAATTATGTTTAAATTATAATTTAAATGATGAATGAAAGTTAACCAAAAAAATAATCAAATTATAAATATATACAAGAAATTAGTAAAAAATATTAGAATTTATATAAAGATTGTAATTAAATCAAACTACAAATGAATATGAAAGTAATTAGAAAAAAGATTGTAATTTATATATTATAATCTTATAATTTAAATATTGTAGTTTAAACATTATGCTTTTGCTTCATATGAACTAGGCTGGCTCTTTTTGCATGCACGGGACAATAGGCAAATAGGGTAAACGCAGCCAGGACAATTTAGACACCAAATGTTTGACGTGTAACTTGTTCATAATTTTATTGTAAAGGCTTTGCACCAAGCATTTATTTAGTATTCTTTGCTCAGTCATGGGCCATTGATCACAAAAGGCTCGATGACCCATGGACCCATGTAAACAGGAGCGCTGCTGAACTTCCTATCACTAGCACTAGGCTTAGAAAAATAATGCTCAGTAATAATATCGAAGAAGAATAGGAAGTGGATTATTTACTTATGGAGGAGGAGTTTAGGGTACATTTGGTGTTGGCCTTAAGTGCTTCTTCCAATACAGATGATGTTATAGGTGCACGAGGGGAAATTGAAGTCGGTCATGTGGAATCTCGCTAGATTTGAGCTTTCACTCTTGTGCAAGATAGTGGGGATGCTATTTCTCTTCGTTATTGGGTTAGTGTCATCTTAATTTTTGTATAGAACAAGCAGGACTCGAACTTAGGATGTTTGTTTTCATTGGAGCAGATTCTAAAAAGCTTTCCCACTTGCTAAAAATTTGCTCTTGTTTTGATTAACAATTAAGGAGTGGAAAGGTTTATTGTGACCCTATTTGGCGATTTAGAGTCTGGGTATGTTTAAATTTAGGTTGTCTAAGCCTCCAAGATTCAAGCTTGATGTCTAAGTTATCTAGTTACGGTTGCAAAGGCTCAAGTTCAGTTAGGATACATCTAGAAATGGCTTCTGGTCTGTAAAGTCATGTAATTGTCGGCCCAAACATTGAGTAGAAGGCATTGCATATCTCAAGCGCTGAATTTGATTGACTGATAGTAAATGGTAGGCATATTGTTTGTTAGTAAGGGTTTTAGATGCCTTGAACAACAAATAGCGTGCTGACTATTTAAGCTCTTCCATTTTAATTGGCATGTTAGGATTGGGAACTTAAAATTGGGCAATGGTCCCATTTTTTATCATGCTCAGTAAATATTTACAGATCTAATCTGAGTAATTTGTGTGTTGACTAATTTGTATTTACATATATGACCTGAGTACTCTTGAACTTAATCTCAAATACTCAAATCGTAAGCCTTTTGAAAAAGGTTCCATGTTTGTATTTAAATTGAGGGCTAAAAAGAATATTAAGTTGTGAAAATGTAAGACCAATGACATTTAGCAACCTTGGATAGGAAGCTTGATATGAGGAAAAACTAGATTCCCATTTGCCTGGATGAGGATTTTATGTTCAAATTCTAGACACCAAATTCATAAAGCATACACCGTATTTATCTTGAAAGTTATGATTTGAGAATCCCAGATACCCAATCCATCAGACATTTGTGAAAATGTTCTTTCCTTGTATTGAAAAATTAACTGTGATTATCTCAAAACCTGTGAGGGAGATGAAGACATTAGTTTCCGCCTATAGATAGGCGGGACTAATAAATGTCACACAGTGAGAGAGTACTTGTATAAGTGGTGAAAAAATATATATGGAAGTATAACTAGCATTTGTATATTTATAGGAGGTTCAAGGGATAGACAAATATAGTACTAAAATATAGTTATATTTTTAAATTATATAATTAGTTATATTATACATTTGTTTTATCTTTAATGATATTATGCATTTGCTTTATCTTTTAGTATAGATTGTAATGGTTTGATTAAAGATATTAGATAATGGATTAAAATGATATGAATGAATACATTCAGCATGTGGAACATCCAACAAATTGAAGTGTTAGGTTTTTTAAAGCTTTTCATCTAAAATTCCTTCCTTTAGAAAATAAATTCATCTAATTATTAATCAATGAGGTCACAAACATGGCCTTCACCCCCTTTAAACATTCAAGAACAACACCACAACTTAACCATAACAATATGCCAATGTTGACTTTAAGTTAGTTTAAGATTTGATATTAAAAGAGTTACTTAATTTATGAAGGTTAATTTATTAAAGTAATGAAATTTAATAAATTTAATTATTAAAGATATTTAATTTATGAAAGTTAAGTTATTAAAATTACTTACAATTTAGACGTAGAATAAGTCCTTGATGCAAGGGTAGGATATTTTTAGTTTTAGCAGCGACCACTGATTGGGAGATAGATGATTAAATTATTAATGTTAAAATATTAATATTAAATTATTGAAGTTATTATCTACACATATGAACGTTTGGCTATTCTGAATAGAGAGCTAAATTTCCATAAAACTTGCAGGGTATTTCACTACATGATATAAATAAGAGTCCAATGCTTTGAGAATTAATTTTCATTGTGTTAAATTTAAAAACATCTAGGTCTTTATGTTCTATATTGGTGAGATTGCATTAGAAAGGAAATAGATTTCCTATTTAAGAGATCTAATACAAGTTAAATATTTTGAAGTCGGTGTTAATGCATACATCAATCTATGTTTCTTCATCGAGAGTAGTTTAATGAAAGTTTAACCATGTAGATCATTTTGATGGTTTTTTGAGCCCTAAAGACATGACCCAAAATGTCTTCCAATTATTAAGCTATAAACTATACAATTCCAAAGTGCAACATTTTCTACTCTATATGGGCTACATGAGTGTGCGTCGTTAGACGTATGGAGTTGCTCTTTTGATAAAAATTTGGCGACAAGAAGCATGAAAATTGACAATGGTAAACTAGAAGAAGCAAAAATTTGACAAATATCATTGGTTCCCAATCATGTCAAAATAGTTTAACAACACGAGACAATGACATAGGGGTGTGAGACATGATTTCCTTAAAATTTGGAATGGAAATTCCACAATAAAAGCATGTCAGCTAATAGATAGATAATTAAAATATTATATATATTTATAATTTTATTTTTATTTTTTTTGGTAAAAGGCATAGGCCACATATTTTTATTAAGTATTAAAAGATTACAAAAATACCAGAATTATAGTACTGGAAGTAGAGATACAAAAACAAGTGGGATTCAATATGCTAATATTAGTGATGAAAACATTTGATATAAAATATCATAATATATCATATAGTAATGTTTTGCTTGACAAAAAAAATACTATGATAAAGTCTAAAATCTAGCTTGGAAGAGACAAAAAGATCTGAGAACTATAGTCATTACAAGTTAAAAGACCATATACAGTGTCTAGTATAAACACATAAACACAAAATTATAACCGAGGTTTTTTAGTTGCTGCAGCACCTTGAATTGATATATTGGAAGAAAAATGGCTTCATCCTATTCTTCACCCAACATCCTCTTTTTTGAGGGCTGACCTTTAGAACCCAGAGAAATTCCTTATCCAAAGTCATGAATAGTGATTGAATTATGTGAAAACTAGATGCATATCCAGAAAGCAATTGAAAACAACCACAACCTGAAGCACTGAGAAGAAAATGTTTCCTTGAAAAAACCATCAGTGTGAAGCCATTCTTAAATAAATAATACATTTCAAAATTGACCAATGGTATTGAGGCCAAGTGTGGGTGAATCCATCATAAAATGCTAGTTTGGAAATCATAAAATGATGTGGCCCTTGTAGACTAGTGGCATGCCATGAGGACAAAAAATTCACAAACTACATTATCAAAGCATGATCGCTACACTATAATATGATGTGATAATTAAAAGAGAAAAGAATCTCTTAAAATATTTGTACTAGTGGACACGAGTCATGCCTTATTAATCCATCGGGAATGGAAGTGGCAAATTTTCTTGAAGGATATGAAAAAGAATTGAACCGCAACTTTACAGAATGAGTGAAAAACATTTGAAAACCTGCAAAATAAAATAAACAATTAGTATTCAAAATCCTTAGCCATATTAATTGCCATGCATGCTCTCCAAGGATATTAGAGATTGGAACTGTGGTGGTAGATTTTCATCATCTTTCACAAAGGTTTGTTGGGAAAGAGTTTGCCCACTTGCCATGTTGGCCAAGTAGTTTGCTAGCTTATTAGCTTCTTTGTGTACATGATTTAGCTGAAAAGTATCAAAACACTTTAAAAGCTCCCATATTTGATGAGAACATAGATTATTTTCTAGTTGCAAGTATAAATTTCTCTACATGCATTAATCACTAGTAAGGAGTCTCCTTCTCTTAATAGGTTCTTAATGTTTAATTCCTTTTCCATTTGTAGCCCATAAAGCATGGCTTGAACTTCTACTTGATTGTTTGTACCTAACGGAAGCTTAATAGTTTTTTCCTTGATTAAAGAACCCTTGTGATCTCTTAAAATCATACATGCACCAGACTCACCTGGATTTCCTTTTGAAGAGCCATCAAAGTTGAGATTCACTTGATTGATAGCAGGAGGTACCCATTTGACTTGTCATCTATTAATCTTAGATCTATCTCCTATATGCTGATGACCTTTGAAAGGTAGCTTTATATTTGGTCATAGTTTAATCAAAGACGCATCCCAGTCTGTAAAGATGGACCCTACATTTTTTGTTTTAGAGGCATAGGCATTTAGTAATTCACACACTGACTTATCAAGGTGTAGCAGAACATAATCTAGTGAGGAAGTTTTCTTCCTAAAAATTCATTTATTCCTCTCCCACCATATACACCACATCAAGTTTGTAGGTGAAATTCTCTAAATACTAGCAAAAAGAGAGGACTTATAGAGGATCGGTCGTGATGCAAATACATCCCACAATTGTTTTGGTAAAGAATCATTCCAATTGAGCTTGATTTTAATATATTCCCAACATGCATATGCCAAATTATAGTGGACAAATAAATGATCAACATTTTAATTACATGTATTGCAAAGTACGCAAGTGAAAGGATTTGGGGCTATGCCCAGTTTAACAAGTCTAGTAGCTGCTTCGTAACCAATTTTAACATTGTAATGTCCTGATTTTGAAGGAGCCCAAATAATAGTATCCCTTTTTTGATTGATGAAGGCTAGTCGGTCCTGCATATAGCTGAATTTAGCTCTGATTTTAATTCTGAAGATGGAAAAATTGCATTAAAAAAGTTCCAAGTAACTTGCCCAGTATGTGTATTAAGAGATTGACAATAATCACTAACCTTCCCTCCTAACCTCTAAGTAAAATAACATTGAGCATCTTGAAATTGAATAATTGTTTGTAAGGGGGGTAACCATTCCAAGAATTAGACCAAAAGTTAGCCAACTGTCCATTATGAATTTCCAATGTGAGGTGAGGCAAAATTAAATTTCTACAACTTACCAAAAAATTTCACATTACTGAGCCATACAAAGGATTTTCAACTGTAAAAATGCGAGAAGGAGAGTCATAAAAAAAGTATTTAGCTTGAAAAACTTTGCACCAATTAGCTATTGGCTTTGCATACATGTGCCATACTAACTTTGCCCCAAATGAAACATTCATAGCTGACAGATTGGGAACTCTCGCTCCTCCTTTAGACTTATCCAGATAGATGTCATGCAATAATATCAAAGGAATCTTCTTTTTACCATCCATGTTACCTTTCCAAAGGAATGATCTGATTAACTTTTCAATGATAGATATAACAGTCCTAGGAGCTTTTAGAACAGCCATATAATAGTTTGGAATTGTTGACAAGACTGAATTGATCATAATTATTGTGCTTGAAAGTGAAAGCCATCTACCTTTCTAGCTTGCATTTCTATTTTGTAAATTGTGGATAACCTTGTCCCAGTAAGAAACATGAGATGCACCTGAAAGGAAAGGTATCCCTAGATATTGAGAAGGAAGATCAGCAAGTTGGAAACCCAAGGTTTCCACTACTTCATTCTTAATTGTCGGATCTTAGTTGAGAAGGTAAATTTTTTATTTTCCAGGATTTACTTTTTGATTTGAAGCCAACATATATGTGTCCAACATTTGTTTAATGGTTTTGGCTTCAGACTTTGAAGTAATAGAATAAAGTTTAATTTTAGAATAAATTGTTTAATTTTATTAATAAGAGCTTCAAAATTAGATTTAAACTTGCATGATCATGTAATTTTCATCATTACATAAATTTAATGATCCTGCATTATTACTAGCTGCTAATGGTATACAATATTTATACTCCAATTTTAATACTGTTAGAATATTTAAAATTTACTTGGCTTAGGTTTATTTGTATTTAGTTTAGGATATTCCTTTCGAATCCCTACATGTAATTTGTCCTCTAGTACATGTGTGAGGACAACTCATTTCTTTTATTTTCCTTTATTAAGGAATATTAGATTTCTTCCTTAAGAGGATGTGGACACATGGCACACACATTTTATGAATGGTGGCATTCATAGATTTGGGAGTTACTTTGTAACTCCTCTCCTCACCTCTATTAAAGAGATGTCTTCTCTTTCATTTCTTCTTATTGATGTTATTGTAAATAGCTTCTCTCTCTCTCTCTCTCTCTCACACACACACACACACACACACACACACACACACACACACACACACACACACACACACACACACACACACACACACACACACACACACAAATTTTAGGCATTGCCTCATTCATAATAACACAAGGGGTTTTCTTTCCTTTTCTTCTTTCAAAAGTTCTTGTGCCTCCATAATGTGATTGCGCCAATGTTTCTGCATTTCTCTTGTTAACATTTACTTCATCAATAAACTTGTTTGGATTTTGATTTTTTCCTTCGTCTCGTATTTCCTTTCATGGTATGAAACCAAGTTTCTAATCCTTGTTTCAAGTTGAGATTGATGAAGGTTACCATTCTATAGAGTTCACCTTCTTGGAGGCATTCTTAAGAGGAGAAGAAGTTCTTTAGGTTACCATTCTATAGAGTTCACCTTCTTGGAGGCATTCTTAAGAGGAGAAGAAGTTCTTTCTCTAATATTTTCTATTGTGCAGGTTTTGATTTCAGTTTTTAAAAAAAATAAAAAAATTCAAACTTGTAAACAAGTTTGCATGCAGGTTTATTATTCATAGATTCCAGTTTGTTTTTAAAAAACCTTTGGAGGGCTTCCCAGCAAAGTTTATTCTTCCTGGTTTAAAGTTGTGGCTTTGGAACGCTTGCTGCCAAAGTCTTCTTTCTGGTTTGATTTTTGGTTTTGGAAGGCTTTCTGCGAAGACATTCTCTGTTTATTTGCAGGTTCTAACATTTTATTTTACAATACTTGTTTTAATTTTTTTTTTAGTTTTATCTCTTTCTGTTTTGTGCAGGTTTTAACATTTTATTTCACTTGCAGATTATTATTGATTTTTTTATCTAACTATTTATGTTTGCAGATTCAAGAGCGATTTTAGTTTCTCTTTGCTCTAATCATTTTATTTTTCAATATTGTTTCAATCCTTTATTAAATTTTAAATCTAAATGAAACTTATTTCAGGTTCAATATTGTTTAAAATAATTTTGCCTCTATAATTTATAATGTATCTGCACTCTTATCTTCTACCTTTGTAATTTGTAATAGCACTGCAAAGTTTTCAGTTTAAGAGATTTTTCATAGATATGTAAGTTTTAATAATAAGACAAGTTTTTAATTTTGCAAGAGTTGAAGCTCTACAAACTTTTCAAAGTGCTTCACCACTTCTACAGATAACCTTAATCTCATGCTCATCTTATTTTGAAACTCATTAAAATATCTATTCATGGCAACATGAAATGTGCTCTTCATAGCCTTAATGCTATTATTGATTTGCATTGTCACTGGTATATCCTTAGACCATTGTATGTCACCAGTTCCTGGAATAAAATTTTGAAAGTACAAAAACAAACCAATCAACAGTTGACCATATTTAAACTTTTGACTATTGTCCTTCTTAATTGATTCTAAGTTTAGCATCAATTGACTTCTCATTGCCTTGCACAAATCATAATTTGCATCCTCTATCATCATAATGTAGGCGGCATGCACATCAGTAGATGGTACATTGCTCATTTTGCTAGAATGGAATATCTGGTAGCCAATAACCATAGTTGCAAATCTGACTCCTTGATCTGCAATGTTGTTGACCAATATAGCATGACCATCAAGAGTGATCTTTGTCAATGCAATAACAATCTCCTTTGAGATTGTCCTCAATTTTGGTAACTTCACCGTTTTTGCAGAAATTGTTTACTGCATGAATAACCTTCTTTGTGATAGTGTGAGACCTATCAAGATACATATTCCCTCCATGTACACAAGTAAGGATAATCCTCACATGTTCCTCCTCAAAATCTTCTAGAAAATATACTGCATTATGAAAACCTTTCTCATGAACCCTAATATATTCGGGTTTGATCTTCCCATTCTTATCACACAAAGATTTAAGTTGAGAATAGATTGCTAATGACCCTAAATCCTCAATTTTGCAATCTATGTAACTAATAAAATCTCCTTTAATCAAAACACCATCAGGAACTTGAGAGAATTCATTATATGATTTTATTTTATCCGATCCCATAGACTCCATAGCTTTCTCGGTGATAAAAAGACTTTCTACTAGGGTAGATGATGATTCCATTTGAAATAATCTGACTTACAAGAGAAGATTCACTAAAATACCTTGTTCCCTTTCAGTTGCTAGGGCTTTCGGTTTCTCTCTCCCTTTCACACCCGATTTTCCATCCTTCGCTTCAAATCCGATTCAAATTTTTAAATCGTAGCATAAATCCATTCACAATCTTCTAACAATGCTATGTTTCATTCTGCAAGTACTCACAAATTCTTCTTTGAATGCAATTAGGTTAAAAATAACTTATTTAAGTTTCCTTTTATTAATTTACCCACTGCATTTATTACACTACCGATAGGGTAACAATCCCTAATTACCACTTAATAAACTCACTTGTACTGATAGCTATATGACCGGTTGTTAATCCTTAGAAAACTGATAGATAACAATATCAAAAATTCACATATTACAACACAAAATGCAAAACTCTCTTACCATACACTCTTCAAGGGGTCCAAAAATAGATTTACCGATATGCTCCCCTTAGGCTTGTTGAAAAGCTCAGTTTACCGGTGTAGCATTCTCCACTTTCAGTGAAGGGTTTGATTCTTCTGCTAGCTTGTCCTCACTTTTCTTCTTCCAAATCCTATTCATCTCTGCCCTGGTTTCTTCAACATCGACCGTCTTCTTTCCTTTCCGATCTTCTGAGGGATTTATCGGTTAATTCTTCTTGGCTCTAGAAAACTTAGCCATATGTCCCAGTTTATGGCAATGATAGCAAGCCATCCTAGATTCTCTCCAACGTCCTGTATTACCTCTTCCAGTCCTTTTTCTGTAGTTCATAGCCACATGAACAAAGTTATTGCAAATTGTACAAATTACATTGGTTACCTTCTTCATCTCATAGGGACTAAACCAGTTGACATAGGGTTTTTGCTATTTAATGCTTCTTCGATTGTCATAAGTCCTTCTCCAGTCACCGATAGGTCTTGGATTCATGTGAGGTGCCAGATTCTTCATTCTATATCTGCATTCAACTGATCTATGTCCATACATATTGCATGTATAACAATTACCTTAAAATCTTGTAGACACATATCTAGTATTAGCATTATAGCTTGTGTTCTCATTAGATCTGCTTCTACACACATTAGTAGTATGTCCAGGTTTGTGACAGATAAAGAAAATAGTTTTGTAAGCTTTTTTATCGATAGGATTCTTAGCCTTAGTATCATTTTTACCTCCATGCATGTTGCTCTTGGTACGGGAAGATTCTCCTTTCTCAGATGTATTGAATCCTAATCTAGATGTGTCACCTTTCATTCTCTGAGATTGGATTTGTTTATCCAACATAAAAGAGCTCTTGTTAAATTTGTCAGGTTTCCCATTAGCCTCAATAAGCTCTTTGGTAAGATCTTCATTATGCTTTGTAAGAGTATCTCTAAGAGACATTGCCATCTCAAGATCTAACTGTAATGCTTCCTTCTCTTCCTTCTCCTCAAGGCAATGTTCATGAAAAGCTGCATTCTCCTGCTTGATCTTAGAAATCTCATAATCTCTCTCTTTGATCAGGTCTTCAACTTCCCTCCTCACTTCAAGTTCTTGACTCATACAGATTATTAGGGCTTCAACTTGTCTCCTCGGGTTAAGTTTTTCACCATTCAATTTCTCCGCTTCTTCAGCCAGTGCATCAATGTTGGCCTCATCTTAAGAGTTGTTGTCAGAGATTTCCAATAAATATTCAGTTGGTTCTCTCCTCTTTACTTGTGAGGCTTTGAATCAACCTCTTAGGGTTTCTAGCTCATCCCTAGTTGCATCAATTACTCTAGCCATCTCTCTATAACTCATATCTCCCATACTGACTTTAGGGTTTCCTTCCAATTGGTTAGGCCTTAAGGAAGTTAGGATCTGATACCAATTGATAGACTTAGAAAGCACTGAGAGTGGGGGGTGAATAAGTGATAGCAAAAACAATAACACTTAAAACCCAGACTGGTAAAAATAATTAACCAGTTTATTTAAGACTGTGCATGCAATCCAAAGTGTTATAACAACATTCATAGTAAATAAAACATTCACCATAACACAAGTGTTTATATATGGAAAACCCAGCTGGGAAAAACCACAGTGATATGGGACTCACAAGTTAACTATCTACAATAATAGGTAATTGACCAGTTAAGGTCTACAAAGTCCTCTGTTAGGTGCAAATCTTGTTAAAGATCCTATAGCACTGTAAGGAGCTATACCGAGTTTAAGGTAACCTCAGAGGAGGATTTTGATCCAAGTTAATGAATCACTTTGTTAGATGATTTCATGTCGGCTTCAAGAACCTCAACACAATTTCGTAGGTTTAGTGTATCTGGGAAATCTTTCATAACACATCACAAATCGTCACAAAATATGTTAATTAGAGATAACACATCACGACCGGTAATAAGTAATCACACAATTTATAAAACTACTTTGAACATCGATACCGGTTTAGTGTTAACCACATCAAACTGGTATATCGATTTTCTCCATGTGCCTCTCTGCATATCGAAACTGGTAACAATGGAATTGAACAAAATCAATTGTCTTTCCTACATATACCAGTTCTCTATATATATCTCTTTAGACACCTTCATACCGGTTGGATTTACTCCATACATATGATACCGGTTTACAATATGAAGACTTAGGAGTAGTACCGGTTTGACTAAACTAAGATGACTATGATACTATGAACATATGTGTGTGTATATGTGTCATCAGTGACAACACATAAAGTCACCCAATACAAAAATCATCATCAAGCAAACATAAATGACCAAACCCTAAGTGCACATCAGTGGTTGGATTCTCAGAACGCAGGGTCCATTCTCTGTGTTTTCTTAGATGACTTCGAATCAGAACAAATGGCTGAATTAAGGTTCTGATTGGAGGGCTTAGAGAGGCCATTTCTTTGGATTAATAACAGCGAGGTCAAATTTCTTGAGGAATTTAGAGAATGAGTTCGAGACAGAGGGTTTGTAATTAGCAACGATTCTGCACCTCTAGGGACTGTATTTCTTCCTCACCTGTCAATCAGAGGTTTTATGACTTGCCGTAGATGGAATTCCATTTTGGCAAGCATCGTAACGGGTGTTCCCATTATTTCTTGGCCCGTGGAAGGAGATCATTTCTCCAATTTTTTACTTGTGGTGGAGGTTCTTAAGGTTGGGGTGGAGATTTGCAGAGGGTATCAAGCATTTCCTCACAAATATGAATTAAAGAGAGCAATAGAGAAAATTATGGGGGGAGGAGGAGGACAGGCCGAAAGGGTTCGGGAGTTGGGAGATTTCAACCGACTCTTTTCCATTGATAGTGATTTCCTCTATGCTTAGATTCCACAAGAATGTTTTTTTGTTTTTGCATATTATCAAACACATAAGATGGTTTTAAAAGACATACGCACTTAGCATACACATAGTTTAGAAGCCTTTCAGCCAAGACGACATCTTGTTCAAATCCGCCTGAAAGGAGTTTAGGGCCTATGTTTTAGCAGAGAGTTGTCATAGAAAGGCATATGTATCACATTCAATCAAAATACCCATCAAATGGCGAAAAGATGGAGGGACAAGAAATAAGATTAAACATCCATATAATATTTTTCCTATTTTCTTTTAAAAGATTGCAATCCACAGGTAAGGCAAAGACATGAATAACATAACTATTAAGAAAAAGTAACTATTTAATATGATAAGAGATATTTCCATTATAAATATTTGGGAGTTGACTTTTGTATCCTCAAATAAAGGTATAACATTAATATTAAGATTGAGGAAGGAAAAAGATAATCTTTTAATTTCTTCATTCTTATAGATGTAATAAAGTATATTTTAGATAATTTTTTTTTTTTTATATTAGAGATCGAGAGACCAAAAAACGTTTCATACAAATGAGTTTAGGGGAGGTAGGGCCTCAACCATTAAGAAGTGAAACCAAAAAGACCTAAACGAGTAGCATATACAGTGCACTACAAAAACTTAGAATAAGTCAATACTGAGGAGTAAATAATGTTGTGTTTGCTGTCATAAGGCACTAGTGGAGGATTTCATCCTAGTCCTCCAGCCATGTGGTCCAACCCAATGGTCCTTCCATCCAGACCACCTTCTTCTTTTCCATGATCTTTATGCACATGTCTATCCTGTTGAAGGGGGGAACTTTGGTATCTTGAAGCTCCTTAATCAATTTCTTTACTGCACTCTTAAAGGCAGTTTGATTCTCTACGATCCTGGCCCATTCATACCCATCTTGCATTTCATAGATAAACATGGTGGCTCAGCCTTCTTTGAGGAACTGCAGGAGCTTGTTTCGTTCAACATTCATTAGGAAGAAAACCTGTACAACAATTTTGTAATGTGTGAATTTTTTAAAAAAACCAGTAAGTTCCCTAGCATTACCTTGGAACTTCTCCTCATTTCCAAGTTTCCAAATAAACCAAAGGATAAAAGAAGACAGAATTTGCCAAATTAAGTTAGCATCCTTTTAAAGATTATGGAGGAAACTAGTAACTATATCATAAGTAAAGACATGTTCAGTAATAGATATTCCAAACATTAACCATATCTCCCTAGAAAAAGGGCAGTCAAGGAAGATGTGCCAAGCAGACTCAGGCTTATTGCAAATAGAGAAGAGATCATATGCAGCCATGTTATTCCTAATAGGCAATCTATCCAGTAAGAGCTACCATCTGAAACACTTAATCTTAGGGGGGATGGGTGATTTTCAGAGCTTCTCAAAGATTTTATGCTAGGCGGTGGGGCTGTGGTCAACATTCCACAAGGTATTAACATGATTGATCACTGAGGTGTCCTGGTTAAGAAGGTTGTAAATAACCTTGGCTTTAATTTTGGGGAGGGGGGAGCCATCCTTCCATAGGAATGAGAGGTACCTGTGGGCATCGACATGAGTGTTTCTAGGAAGGTTGAGGGTCTTACATGCATTCCTAATCATATTGTAGGTCTGCTTATGTGAAGCAGGGAGATTATACTTACTACTAAGGTCGTCCTAGGTGATGAGGTTGTCATTTTCCAGGATATCCATAAGATACTTGATCCCCTTATTATGCCAGAATCTAGCAGAGCAGCCTTGGGTCAAGGCCAAAGGCTTAGAGTTATGGTAGAGGTTCCACCATATCGACCTTTCACCATGGAGAGTGTTATCATAGTCAATGCTAGAATTGCCAATAAGTCTACGCACATGCTCCCAGGCTTTCTAGATGGACTTAAAGACCTAGGTGCCTTGGACAGACACAAAGAAACTACTAGCAACTATATCACTAAATGGGAAGGCTTTCCATGATTTGGAAGCCTTGGGGAAAACATTTTTAATGTTGTTTCTGACAAGAATCTTCCAAGGTTCTTGCCCTTCTAGTGCATGGAATATCCATTTGGCGGCAAGGGAGATTCCTTGCATCTTTAGATCCTTAAGGCCCAAGCCTCCAAGTTTTTTGCCTAAGTGGCACCAGACCCATTTCTCCGCATGGGCCTTTCTTTTGCCTTTACCATCAGACCAGAGGAAGCGTTTGATAGCCTTTTGGATTTCAAAAATTTGGTAGTTGTTAAACATCCGAACTGAAGAGTAATAGATATTGTACGAGGAGAGGATTTTTTGACATACTTGAATCCTATCGGCTAGGGAGAGGATCCTATTATTCCATTTGTTAAGTTTTCTATCTATTTTCCCTTTGACCTAGGTCCACATGTCTCGAAGAGAGGGAGATATAGAGAAGGGAATACCAAGATACCTGACTATTGTATTGGGTCGTCCCCATGAGTATCCGAATTGCTGAAGCCAGTCTGGTGGTTCATCTTTCCATCCAAGTAGGATAGATTTGGAGCTGGAGATCCGGGCTCTAGAGGCTTTACCAAAGGTGTCAAGTTTTAGATTGAGGGAATCGATGTTATGCCTAGAGAGCTCCAGGAAGAGAGAGGTATCATCGACAAACTGGATATTGAGCAGTTCAGAGTCATCCGACATCGTGATACCATGGACTATAGGAGGTAGAGTGTCATCTCTAAGGAGATAGAATAGGGTATCTAACGCAATAACAAATAGAGCAGGGGCAAGAGGGTAGCTCTGCCTAATGGATCTAGAGAGAGGAATAGGCTGGGACAAAGTTCCATTAACTTCAATTAGGGCGGAAGCATCCTTGAGGAGAATTTGGACATAGTCGCAGAATTCGTTAGGGAAGCCAAAAGCTTGGAGCATCATGAGGATGAAGTCCCACTCGACCCTGTCATAGGTTTTTCAAAGTCAACAAGGAACATGGCAGAGTCCTGGTTAGATGTTCTGGCCCATTCCATGGATTCTCAGCTAGTGACAAGGTTTTCCAATACATACCTACCTTTAATGATTCCAATTTGGGTAGAGCAAATGAATTTTGGAAGAATCTTTTCAAGGCAGGAAGCTAAGGCTTTGGCTAGAATTTTATAGGAGACATTAAGGAGGGTGATGGGTCTCTAGTTTTTAATGAGTGATTTGTCCCCTTCTTTAGGGATGAGTTTAACAATACCTTTATTTATGAATTCCCCCAGGGTGCCATTGTCAAGAGATTCATTGTATATGTAATAGAGGTCATGTGTGACCCATTCAAGATTGGCTTTGTAGAATTCCGTAGGGAGTCCATCGGGGCCTGGGGCCTGATTATCCTTGAGAGCCTTAATGGCATAGGCAATTTCTTGTATAGAGATCCTAGCTCTGAGGAGGAGAGCATCATCCTCAGAGATTCTTTTAGGCATGATGGTACTACATTTATGTCAAGCCTCTTTCGAGGCTTCATTGTCTTCTGAGGTAAAGAGAGTCCTATAGAATATTTTGAAGGCCTCTTTGATATCATTGAGATCCAGGAGTTCCTTGTTGTCTACAGTATTCTATCAATTTTTTCTCTATTCTGCTTCTTCTTAAGGAGCTTAAAGAAGATTTTGGAGCCTTTATCTCCTAATTGGAGCCAGTGGTTACAGGCTCTAATGAAGGCTCCCTTGATTTTGACCTGCTCGTGTTTTCTGATGATATCTCTAGCTTTAGAGACAAGCTTAGCCAAGGTAGGGGAAGAGGGTTGAGTTTGGATATCTTGTTCTAAGGGGTGGAGGTGATGGGTGAGAGTTTTTTCTATGGCTCTAGAGTCCTTGGCTTTCTTTTGGCCAATAGTTTGGATAATTTTCTGCCAGGAGGAGACATTCCTAGTCCATCTAAGGGTGCAGGATTGGGGAAGTTGAGGCTGTAAGTTAAAAAGCCTGACCACCTTACTTGCACCTAGGACATCTCTATCTTTAAGTAGGGAGGTGTTGAGAATAAATTTCTTACTACAGAAGCTGTTGTTAGGGATGGCGTTTCTAGTGTTAATGACCGCTAGGATAGGAAAATGGTCAAAAAGGGTAACAGGAAGGACAACAATGACATTCCCTAAGTGGTTAGGGGAGAAGGAGAATAAGTCATTATTAACATAAAATCTGTCTAGTCTAGAGTAGATGCGATTGGGGCCTTGCTGAAAGTTGCGCTAGGTGTACCATAGGTCAGAGGCAGTAGCTTTAGTGCCCTCAAGGGGGTCAAATAACTGTAGTTTTTATTTAAATTTGTCCCAGTGAGGTTTTTCTGAATTCTTCCATTCAAAAGGAAGTCCCTCAGCCTTGCCATCTTGATGCTCAGTCATATTGAAGTCTTGAGCCACAATCTAGGGGATACTTGGAAGGGATGCCAGCCAATTCCAAAGGGACACTCTTTCCTTGTAGTCATTAGGTGCATATATGGAGCATACGCCAAAGCAGGAGCCCCTAATATCTAGGGTAGCCCAGGCTGCTCTATTACATGGGGAGATCCCTTTATCCCTAATGTTGCTTGCCCACTTAGGGGAAATAAGAAAGCCAACTCCCCCCTTTCCTTTCGGGTGCTTGGTGCAGATTTTGATTGCGTCTCTCCATATAAAGTCAAGTGAACTGTTGAGATGGAACCCCATGGATTTAAGTTCTTGCAGCTTCAAAAAATCTAAGTTCTTGTGAGAGCTCATAGAACTTTTGATGACAAACTTCCTATCAGGCGACTCAAGGCCTCTAATATTCCAAGAGATGTATTTCATTAGAGAGGAGGATTAAGAGGGTCAACTAGGGAGTTTGCATGGATCTCCAGATTTCTTCTTATTCTTGGAGCCCATAGGCCTACCTTTCTTCTTAGCCAAGGAGGATCCTTTCATAAGGTCGTCCTCATCTTCACTAACTTCAGATGGTTCATTCCTAGTAACTGCATTTCCTCCTATGTCGAACCCAGACATCTGGGAGTCTGGAAAGCCAAGGAGCATCGTGCTAGACCTGATTTCATCTAGACCCTTATTGGCATAGATTACTTCAATAACATGATTGTCCTCTATCTCTTTGAGCATAGATGCTGTCGAGGGGTTGGTGATGTTAACCTCAGGGGTAAGACCTGCAAGTGATGAGGAGTCGGAGTTCTTGGGAGTTCCAGACCTGAGCATCAATCTTGCAGGGTTATCACTGGTGCTAGCATCACCAGCACCTCGACTAGGGTTCTCAAGATTTTTAACCATTTTTTTAACTACAGAGTTAGCCGGGGCTTGAGAGGTGGTGGGTGAGCTATTATTTGCAAGGAGGGGGTAATCACAATTTCCTGACAATTGGCTGATAGTTGGGATACTAGGTTGGATTTGAATCGGGGCGTTCAGGTTGTTAATTTTCCTCCTTCGCTTTCTAGAGGTGACCACCTGAAAACAGTCAGAGGGCGATTCTGCAGGACCATTTGGGGGGTTTGAGGCAGGGCCGAGAGGTTCAGAGACAAGGGGCGCATGGTCAATATGCATGGGTATTAATTCTATTGGATTGGCGATGGGTACAACAGCTTCTTCGTTAACAGAGAGTGGGGTGGATGAATCTTGATTAATATTGGTTCTAGGGTTTGAGGATGCATCAGTTAAATTAATGTTGGGTTTTTTTTTTTGCGATTAATGATTGGGCAATTTTTCCAAAGATGCCCTTCTTTCTTGCAGAGAAAACAAGCATTTAAGCCTCCAATCATTTCAATAGGGCAGACAAAGGTTTTTCCATTGATGTTTAGGGCTAGAGATAGTGGGATATCAATCCCTGGCTTAATCGATACAAGCATTCTGGCATCTAGGTTAGGTACCAGTCGGGTCGTCTCATCAATAAGGATTGTTTTTCCAAAAGGCTCCATTAATTGGGGAAGAAAATGCCAAATAAAGGGAGGGACATCATTAAGGATGACCCATCTGGGGGAGGATAGTGTGAGAACCTCTTCACCAACCACCTCTGGAGACCATGCTAGGGCATGGAAGGATGTACTCCCAACTGTCCAGTATTCACAGTTTAATGCCTCACTTTGAGACTCATGAGTGTTAAAGAAGATAAGGTATAGACCCTTTTGAATTTGTTTGCAAAATGATATCTTACGCCCTAGCTTTAAATTCTAGAGATTATGAAACCAATCATCCAAGAATTTCCTAGGTGGACATTTCTCAATATCAAGACACGCAAAGAAAATGGCCGTATTACTTAACCTAGCCTTTTTCGAAGTAATTTCATTCATCATTTCATTATTTGGTGAGATGCAAAAGGAATCCAAAGTAGTGCTAGGGCACTTACCTTCCTCACTGGGTCATTCGTTGCCAGAAGCCTTAAGAAATCGCGTGCTAGGGTTGATTCCATTTGCAGGCGGGGCGACGGTTTCGATGAAGGATTTCTTTAGAGGAGGTTTAGTTTGAGCTGCGGATTTAGGGCCATTAATGGCACCGCCATCCAACTGTGGCTCCATAGGGAACCAAGGTTTAAGTCGCATGAGCAACAAGGTAGGTGAGGGTGTTTAGAATTAAATGAAGCCCAATGTAATAAATTTGCAGAGTTTAAAGAAAATCGAAAAACAGAGCAACAGAGAGAGGATTCCAAACTGGGTGGATGAGATTTAACCCCTCCACAGAGACGCTGAGGTGTCCACGTCAGTAAGGTTTCCTTGAACAATTCGCTTTCATCCAAATTGAGAGTTCGCAAACCCCGAGATTTGCAGTCGCCGAAATTTGCAGTCACATTTTCAAGTATTCCAATCAATAATATTAGATATTATTTTAAATAAATATATTTGAAGAATATAAAAAATAGAATTAAAAAAATAAAGACAGGTTATTAATAAAGATGTAATAAAATTATAATTGTATTTTTAGTTTTAAACTATTTTCTTGATAGGCTTATGGATGTTTGTATTCTTTGCTTCCATTTGAGGGCTTGGTATAATGTTTGGGCAACCTTCAATACTATGGTTGATTCTTTATTGGCAACCTATTGACTATCGATCTCTTATTTATATTATTTCTTTACATTGTTTGAATATTAAAAAATGTCATAAATTTTACATTAATACATTAAGAAAAATTTATAATATATTTTTAGTTAAAGTATATAATAAATAAGTATACAAGTACATATAACTTATCCCTCATTACATACCTAGCTATAAATATAGAGATATTAGTATTAATAAATAGAGAGAGAGAGAGAGAGGAAGAGGTAAATATAAATTGCTCTTGATATGGATAGCTTTCTCTCACACACATTGTCTTCACATTCCTATCAATCATTATTTTCCTCTTTCTAGATCTATTCCTCCCCCCCACCCCCGCCTCTCACTCCCTTTTTGCAATATGACTTGATTTCCTTAAATGGAGAATGGAATGTTGTATATTCTTCTGGATAAAGTTGAATTGTTCTCTAAATTGACGATTTGTATTATTTGGGTTTGATATAAGATAAAAAATTTAAGGATTGGATTCAATCTTATAGAATTTTTATATTTGATATATTTATAAAATTGATATAGTTAAACATTTGTATAATTGAGGATTATACTTAGTCTTATGGAATTGTTGTATTTGATATATTCATAGAATCATTAAAGATAAAATTTTGTATGGTAATATTTAAATTCATTATTATGGAATTGTTATATTTGACATTTTCATAAAAGAATTATAGATAGAAGCTTGTATAATTATTCTTAAAATTCAATCTTATAGAATTATTATATTTGACATATTCATATGTATATTATACTTAGAAATTTATATAAATAAGGATTATATCCATATCTTTTCCCATCCCTTTCTATCTCTTTATATCACCATCTATATATATCTCTCTCCCTCTCCATCCCTCTTCCTCTAAATATTTCAATCTATCTTATTTCCCTCTATCCCTTATTTCCCTCTCTCCCTCCTCTACCTATCTCTCTCCCCTTTTCTCTCTCCCTCTCTTTCTCCCTACATATCCCTTTTCTATCTCTCTATCTCTACCTCTCTCTCCATTTCTCTTCACATATAACTCTATCTCTCTAACTTTCTCTTCCCATACATCTATCTCTCCCTCTTTCGATCTCCATCTCGCTATCTCCCCTCTTTCTTTCTCCCTCTTTCCATCTCTATTTTTCTATCTCTATTTCTCTCTATGTCTCTTTGTGTCTATCTCCTTCTCCTCCTCTCCATATCTTCTTATATCTCCATCACTATCTCTGTTTTTCTATCTCTTCATCTCCATCTTCCTCTATATCTATCTCTTCCTCTTTATCTCCCTCTGTATTTCTATCTCTATCTCCCCCTCTATCTCTTCCGCTCTATCAGTCCCTCTATCTCTCTATCTCTTTCTATCGTTATCTCTCCCTCTCTTTCTATCTCTTTATCTATTTTTATCCACTTCCTCTCTTTCCCTATATTCATATATATCTCTATCTTCCTCTTTCCCCCTACATCTCTAGACACATCTCCCTCTCTCTATCTATCAATCTCTCTCCATCTTCCTCTTAGTATACTTCTATATCTCTATATTCCTCTCTCCCCCTCCATCTATAGACACATCTTCATCTCTCTCTCTATCTATCTTTCTCCATCTTCCTCTTCCTATACATCTATATCTGTATCTCTCCATATTTCTTCTTCTATCTCTCCCTCCATATTTATCTTGATATGTTTTCATCTCTTTCTACCCCTATATCTTTCCCTTTCTCTACCTCTCTTGATATCACTTCCTATCTCTATCTCAATCTCTCTATGTCCTCCTCTCTCATTCTCTACTTTTTTATATATTTATCTCTTCCCCCTCTCTCTACTCCATCTCTATCTTTATGATTTCTTCCTCACCTCTCTATCACAATGAAAATGCACTTTGAACATTTGTGATGGATTTTGGCAAGGAATCAATGCTTGAACATGAGGAAGAGGGACTTCAAATGGGGTCCTCTAAAACAAGTAATGGCAATAAAGTGCATGGTGGCATTGGGTCTTGTATTTCTGAAACATGACAAGGATGTGCATCATGAATTGGATTATTGTGGCAATCAATTATGGATAGCCCTTGGGTAATTTCATCGTTGGGTGTATTGTTTGATAAGGACAATATGGAAGGTTCTTGTGAAACTTCTAGAGGTGTAGGGATAGATGCCACTGGAGAGTCAATTTGCTTGCGAGGGGATGAGGCATTGCTAGACATAAGTGTATTATTTTGATCTTCCTCAAAGAACTCGCTTGGTAATTTTTTTAAGATCATTGCAATAAAGCCACCTTTCTTTCGAGGTTTTGACATAGTTGTATCTGGAATTTGAACTTGTTTGGCAAGGAGTTGGTTCTGATCTAATGTCATGTTTTGATATTGGACTTGGTTCAATTGTTCTGACATGTTTGAAACTTGGGTTGGTGTGTGTTGCGACCTTTGTTTTTGAATGTTTGGTTGTGGTTGTTGACATTGATATTCTACCATTGGTTGAACCATTTGTGGACATTGTATAGTTGGTTGGACATATTGTTGAAATTGGACCATTGGTTGTATTGGTTGTATATGTTGAACCATTGGTTGAAAATTTGATTGATAGTAAACACCTTCTTGTTCTTGTTGTGGAGGCACATAATGTTGAAATTGATGTTGTCTCCTTTCTTGAAATTGTTTCATCATCTCTATTTGGGAGAGGAGAGCTGGTATGTCTGATCGTTCAAGAAGAGATCTTACATCAATTGGCTCAATCTTTGGATTTCGACCTGGAAATTTTCAAAACATTTTGGACATTTGTGATCTATTCTTCTCAATGTTTTTCACTCTTTGTTCCAATATCTCATTTTCTTGAGCTAGTTTCTCCTCTAGTTTTTGTATTTGGAGACTTGTTTCATCATAAAAAGTTTGATCCAAGTTCTGAGACATGTAGAGATTGGATTGACATGATTGATTTCTCAATTGTGATGACATGACTTCGTAAGAAGGTTGAGACCTCATTTCAACAAATATGTCACTATGCAATGCAACTAATGGGATTGACGAATGCATCCTAAAAGGATGACAATGCAACTTATGTTTTTGGACTTTTTGAATTTTTGGAATGACAACTAGACGCAACTAAATGCAATGAAAATGTGACCTTGCTTTGGACCTTTGAGTTTCTATGGTTTGATAATGTTATGCAACTAAGTGCAACCTAAATAGATGAAAATGCAATCTATGGCAAGAGTGCAACCTATTGTTTTTGGTTGTTTTTAAAGATTTTGACAAACTTTTTGGAATGCAAATCTAAAAAAGAGACCCTTAGGAAATTGAAATGATGTCTAGACCTCAAAGGACAAAAGGACCAAGTGACAAAAGGACAAATTGACAATGTCTCACCTATATGCTTGGATACTAAGCTAGGTTTGACCAAATGACATTGATGACAAAAAGACAAAAGTTTGATAAGGTCTAGACTTCCTAACAATGACTTAGGGTTTATCAAAGATTTGGATTACTCAAGTATGACAAAACCTAGTTTTGACACTATATGCAAAGGGACAATTACTATGCAAATGACCCTAATATGATATGATAATGACCTAAACTTAATGAAGAGACCTAGGGTATGCAAATGTGACCTAATGTTATGAGGACAAGGATGCAAATGAAAATGTATGACAATGTCAACCTAAGGTTGAATTATGAAATGGTATTACTCTAATGCAAGAGGACACATGCAAATTGATGACCCTTATTGATAGGCAAAGGAGTATGACCTAGGTGAAACCTAACCTTGGTAGTTGACAATGAATTTGCAAAATGCAAACCTAGGATGAACCTAAATCTAAGTGACATGAATGTTGAGACAAGATTTTGGAAAATGTTTGACAACCATGTTTGAAGGTGTTTTGAACTTTGTTGAATGAAATAATCTTGTGTTTAACCTTGTTTTGAATCAATTTGTCTTGGTTTTGAAATGAGACACAACTCAACTTTTGACAAGCAAAGAAGACAATATATTTCAACTTAGACTCAAAACAATCATGCTCATTCACACATTTCTTATGGATGGCAAGGACAGTAGGTACTTGAGAGGTAGACTCGTTATGAGATTCAAGGAGAATACATAGATGCTTGACCCCACGGGCTCCCCTCCACGACACTCACTTCTCAGGGCAGCCAAGCATCAGTCCCCATGGAAATCTCCCCATGGCAAACTTAGTATCTCTTCCAAGTATCCGAACATGTCCGTCTCAAGCAACTAGAAGGATTTTTGGCCTCTAAATACAAGGTGTTTAGTAAGGATTTCTGTTAAGTGTTACTCCTTGGTGTCACGCAAGCGTGATTGAGACATTAAGCCCACAAAGATACCAAACAAATGTAGTCACGCAAGCACGATTTAGACCGTGAGGCCCTACTTAGATGTTGATATGAGAAAGAGTTCAAGGGTCATCACTTCCCAAGTAACTACAATTCCCACGTAACCCTTCCTTCAAAGCTTTTACCCATCAAGTATTTATTTATAGTGAGTTAGAATGCCAAGGTACTCTGGCTGTGCTCACTTTAGGTCATTCCCTTCTCACGATTGTCACTTGCTTGCAAAAGAAAGAAAATGGTCGGGAAGGCAGGCCCTCTAAAGGTAACAAACAATTCAAGCCATGAGAATGGTATCGAAGACCTGGATTTCAGATCACCCTAAGAAGGATGAGAGCATACTCTCCTACTCCAATGTCAAACTCGACAATCAAAGCAAACACACGTTCATTCCATCCTACTTAGCAATAATACTAGGTGCCTAATTATGAATCACAAACACAAAAGTTTGGTTGAAATACAAGGCAACCTGCAAAATCACCAAGTTAGAAGTTTGATTTGTTTGGTCTTTGACTAGCAAACCCGCATAAAAAAATTTAGTAGTTTCATTTTTGTCTTTGCCATGCGTAATGCCAAGGTGCTGCACAAAGAATCAGTACCAAAGAAAAACCAAAATGCAGAAACAGAATGCAAAACAAAGTAATTTGCAAGTAAAAACACTATTTTTTACCTCTGTTTCTGGACTTACACAGGCGCAGAATGCAGTAACATAGGCGCAGAATGCACTGACACAGGCGCAGATCCCTTTGACATAGGCACATAAGTCCTTGACACAGGCGCAGATTGCTTGACACAGGCGCAGAACTCTCTTACACAGGTGCAGAAGTTCCTAGAAAGCCCTGCATTACCCTGTTTCTTGGGTTTTTTACCTGCAAATCAACTCAAAAGCACTCAAAAGCATAGTTCACGTCGGGTTCACCAATTAATGTAGATAGGAATCTGGAAATCATCAAGGAAAATAGATATTAAACTAGTTCAATCACAAAACCAGATTGCAATGATAACAAAACCTACAAACATTCAAATCAAATGCAAACCATTGCAAATGTGAATGTCTCCTCCAGAATTCTCCATTGTCCTTCTTTCTGCTTCAAATGGCTTTGTTTTGTGGATCTCACCTACAAGTGCATAAGCATAATATGAAAGCAAGATTGACAAGACAAGATGACAACGTAAGGATACTAGAAGCGTGATTGATTCGGCCAGCCCCTTTGATTGAAGAAATTCATCCAATTTATAAACAAATTGGAGAGAGGACAAGATTAGCATGAAATTGATATTAGAGGCAATTGATTTCAAAATGGCAAAACTAAGTTGAAGGAAGAAGGTTATGACACCTTCTATGTCATGAATTATGACATATTGCTAATGCAAAGGTTAGAGGACTAAAAGCTTATGACATCTTACTATGCCAATAGTATGACGCATGAGAAATTCATGCTTCCACCGAAGCACAAAAATAGGGAGAGACTAGAGAGAAATTAATTAGGTGGAAATTGAATTTGACAAATTAGAAAATTAGGTGGAAATTAGGAATTAGAAAAATTAGAAAATTAGGAAATTAGAAAATTAGAAATGATGTGGAAATTAGGAAATTAGAAATTGATGAAATTAGAAAATTAGGTGAATTAATTAATAATTTTTCATTCATTAATTAATTCACAAAAAGAGGAGGAATTAATTAGCCAATTAAATAAATATTTAATTGTGACAAGAAGACTTAGGATAAATAAATAAATTATTTAACCTAGAGGAAAAATGACAAACAAGATTAAATGAATAAATCATAAAACCTTAGAAGATTAGGTCTTGACAAAAGATAATTGATGTAGATTCGATTTAATCATGATTCTGACTTGATAAATGATTTGATTGATAAACAATTGAAATTGGTTGACAAATTGACCAATATTGATAAAGAGACCAAATTGATATGCGCCAATTTACATGATTGAAGAGGACAAGGATTGATGACAAATCGATCGCAAAATTGACGAGATTGACAAGGATGAGGATCGATGACAAATCAATCTCAAAACGACAAGATTGATAAGACAACAAAACCCTAATTCAAAAGCGATAAAAATGAGGAATGCAGAAGAAGGACTCGATGCTCGCAAATGATAAAGACCAAGTACGCAACATAGAAGAAATGTTAATGTGACGCAAAAACCTAAAATAAGGCAATGCGCCAATGTTAAAGTATGACTCCGCAAGCCTTGACAATTTTTAGATGTCTACAATCATAATTGTTAAATGTAAGCACACAGCTAAAGATGGGATCTATTGCAAATACAAAAGATAAATAATAGTAAGTTTATCATTCCTGAATAAAATAATATTATATTTATTGATTTCAAAAAGCACCTGAAGATTTCAACAAAACATTCAGCAAAATATATTGTTTCAAAATTATGAACATTTCCTCCCCAATTTCTGATTGCAGTATTCTTCATAGTTCCTCACCACTGATAAAAGTTTGAACTCTCATCTCACCAAGATCCTTCTAAAATCTAAACAACAAATAATTCTTTTATTATTTTCACAAAACAATTAGACAAATAGGCAGGGACTCCAGCTGTATCACAGTTATATATATTCCTACAACCTTAGATTTAACTCTAAAACCATATGTAATATATGTGGCGAGCGCCCCTAGTATATGGGATGTGGGAGACGTGGCGTCGGGATTGCTCTCAAGTCTGCAGCCTTCTTTAATGTAATTCCAAAATCATCGCTCATGTCCATCTGCTCACAGCTCATCCCATCCGGAAGTTTCCACTCAAATGAGTGAAGTAAAGAAGCCAAAACCAAATGAACCATACGACTTGCCAATGGAAGCCCCGGACACATTCTTCTTCCCGCTCCGAATGGAATCAGCTCGAAGTCCTGTCCCCTGTAATCTATCTTGCTATTCGACTCACCCTCTAAAAACCTTTCGGGCGTAAATTCCAAAGGATTCTTCCAAATTGAACTGTCCCTTCCCATAGCCCACACGTTCACCATCACCTGGGTGTCCTTGGGTATAACAAATCCCCCAATCTCGCAGCTGCTTGTGGCTTTGTGGGGAAGAAGCAGAGGACCCGTCGTGCGCAATCGGAATACTTCTTTCACGGCTGCATGGAGATACGGAAGACGATCCAAGTCAGTTTCTTCCACTTTCCGGTTGCAACCAACTACTTCATCCAGTTCTTGACGGGCTCGGTTTAATTTCTGTGGATTGCGAATCAATTCTGCCATGGCCCATTCTATTGTTGTAGTGGTCGTCTCAGTACCTGCAATAAACAATTCCTGAAACCATAGATCACAATTAGAGGTCTGGAAAATAGCAGAGATATATTTATATACCCTAATTAATTTGCTTTTAATCTTTTCAGTACTCTCAGCTATTAATGCTCGAACACCGACTAGAGTGAAATCTTCAGTTCTGGAGTCCAGCAGAACATCCAGAAAATCCTTGTCCGAGTCCTTACGCTGAACGCTTTGGCTGAGCCTTTTCTGTATGAATGTATCAGAAAAGTCATACAATTCCTTGAAAAGCCTGTCCATCTCACGGGACACTCGCTGGGGGTCGAGGAACCGGAGAAACGGGAAAAAGTCCACCAAATTGGGCTTTCCGGCGACCACCATCAATTCACAGATGGTATCTTTGAGCCCCGCAGAAGCTGGATTGTGAGGATCAAAGACACTTGTGCTGAAAATCATGTTGCCTAGCAAATTCAGGGACGTGCAGAACACCGTATGCGCGATGTTCACAACCTTTCCCTTGTCCTCGAAAATGAGTCGAATGGTGCTAAATACTTGATCTCTTCTGAGATGTTGCAGAGCTTCGAGTCTTTTGGGGCTGAAGAGCTCAACAGTTGAAATGCGACGGAGATGGCGCCAGTAAGGACCGTAATCAGCCCAAATTATGGACGACTTGTCATGTGAAAGAGATTTGTGTGCCTCTGTCACCATCCGCCCCGCCAAGATGTTGTCGTGCGTTTTAAAGACCTCCTTGGCCATGGCAGGAGAGGAGACCACCACTACTGTTCTCATGCCCAGACGGAGAGTCATCAGTGGACCGTATTTCACAGAGAGGGCATAGAGAGACTCGTGAGGCCTTTTCCCCAGCTGAATGAGGTTTCCCAGGATAGGCCAACCACTAGGCCCAGGGGGCAGAGAAAGCCTCTGCTCTCTTCTCCATAGAAAGAAGAAGAACAATATCAGTGAAGCAGCAGTAAGAAGCACAGAATACAAAGAAAACAGTGGAATATCCATATTAACTTGTATACAAGGCGATCCTTATTTTCTTTGGGTTTCCAGTTTACACTATCTATTTTATAGGCAGAATCCGTACGAGCACTTGATTGCAGGTCGCAGCACGTTTTTGTTTGTCTAGACTTTTACACCAGTGTTGCACACTGTTAGAGTGCACTAGTTTGAATCAACAAGCTTTTCGAGTGCACTAGTTTGAAGCGTTGCAGCACGTTTTTGGAGTGAACTTGTTTGAATTCTTGTATCTATCTGTACAAAAAGACATAAGAGATATCACTTTCATTGCCTAGATTATTTGAATAGTGTCTCTGAATTATTGTCATGTCTGCCTTTTATTAAGGACAGGTGCGCCTTTGTTGAGTTGAACGTCTACTTTACTTGAATATCAAATAACAAATTCAATTGGAAATAGCTTTCTAAATTTTTAAATATACGTATGTTAAGTTTCTTCGGTTTTATTTTTATTTTTATATTATAACAGATCATTGATTTATTTCAAAAGGTTCACGCAATATAATATTTTGAATTGTTTTATCTATTTTTTTAATTATGTATAAAAAAACATAAGGGAGCATTTTGATTATCTATTTTATTTACTATCATTTATTTAATCTACAGAATTTTCTTTTCGTTTTTTTTTTTAAATACATAAATGAAAAAAAGATATACTTCAATCTATCTTTCTAAAGATGTCTTTGATCAATGCATCTTCTCAAGGGCATTTTTACTTCTTAAAACTTAGTACAACAACTTAGTTATAAATATAATTTTCGTAGGAAACAAGTAACAAGATACAAAGGGAGATATCTTTTATGTGCATGTAAGAGATAAAAAGTGAATTTACAAAATGACCATTCTCTTGTTATACAAACACAATGCTATTATCTTTCATATGCTAAGTGTGTTTCACCTAAATTGAAGGCTTCCTCCCAATGGCACACAAGTTCACCACCACCTAGTTGTAATTGGGTATAACGAATCCTCCAATTATGGAGGAACTTTCAACTTTGTTGGGGAGAAAAATAGGAGGCATTAATCAAAATATTTCTTCGACGGTTGCATGAAGATAAGGTAGAAGATCCAACTAAAATTCATCCACCTTTTTTGTTGCAACCAATGACTTCATCAAGTTCTTGAAGGCATTTGTTTAATTTCTATGGATTGCAAATGAATACTTCCATGGCCCATTCTAATATTGTAATCATTGTTTTAGTATCTACAATGAACAATTGCTAACACCAAAAAGCATAATTAGAGATTTTGAAAAATAGTAGATATTTATAAAGATTTTAATTTTTTTATATTTTGAGTAATCACAACTATTAATGCTCAAACACCAACAAGATGGCTCTTTGAAGGATTCTAATGAGATTCTAGCTCCTAGTGTGGCCATGTTGGCCCCCCATGAGGTTCCTATAACTATGTATTCTTCTCCTATGGAATCAGTTGTCTCATCTCTACTTCTATTCTCCTATGGAATCGGTTGTCTCCTCTCTACTTCTATTCTCGTGAGTTTTGGAAAGTCTATTAAGAAAAATGGTCTATTTTTCTTTTATAACATTTTGCAGTTAATGCGATCAATTGGAATATCATTTAGAAAATGATGTTGTTTGGGCAACAAATGTCTCAATTGATAAGTTCAATATGTTCAAATCAACTATGCATCCACTTACAGTTCGATCCAAACATTCAACTAAAATAAAGCTTTTGAATCTTTCAATGTTGGTAAAATATTCACACTTTTCATTTCGAAAATATTTCAAGGTCATGGCTTGCATACATTATCATCCTATGGATCTAAGTATGATTTTAGTATTTGGAATATGTTATTTGAGTTCAAGTTTATCATTTTAGATATTTGGCTATGCTTAAATGTGTTATGTTAGAAAGAGGAAAATATTATGTTTAATACATGATTGCAGGTATAATATATATTGAGGATGTGACGACAAGGAGAAAAAGGCATTCTGGGAATGAAGTCTCCCTTAATTTGAAAACTAGTACTCATTGTGCTTATAGACAATTCTGGCAATAGAACATGCATGAGGTACTTAATAGATACATTTAGAAATAAATTTAGTATTTTGGATTTATGAGTAGTAGTATTTTGAAAATTTATGGCATGTCATTTATACTGCTTTTGAAGAAATGATGGTGAAAGGGATTGGAAGGGATATTAAGTATCAACAGAAAATTAGTATGAAATGAAGTTAGAGTGAATAGGGAATTGAAAATGGTTTTGTTAATGTTGTCATCATATGGTGATAACTACACTAATTAAATGTTTGTGGATACTTTAGCAGCAACCTATGCAATGGATTGAGCACTTGGTTCCAAATAAAATAGTTATTACTTCCAAGTGTAGTGATGAAAATGGCATGAAGATCAAATAATTAAAGTAAGTATAACGTTGATATTTAATTTTTTGTAAACCGAACAAAGGCTACAACCATCTCGTAAAATGAGATATTTAATATTTATCAAATTCAAAGCTAGAAATAATACATTTATTGTATGTAGACATAGTATTTAGAAGGTGGTTGTGCATTTCATTTCTCTAGTTTTGTGAAATCTAAATTCTCATTGGAAAGATTATAACTAAAGTATAGTTAAGAGTGCTATGCAATTTATTCATTTATTGATTAAGAAAAACCTAATACAAGTTATTGTTGATGCTATCATCAACATTGGTTCAAGAGAAGATACAAATCAAAATGATTCTGTAAGTAGTATTGTTGATATATCTCTCCCAAGATGTGTCAATCATGCAATCTATCTCTTTACTACTGATACTCAAAAGAGTGAATTTATGATAAGATTTGAATTGGGTTTGGAGAAGCTAGACCCTAATAGGGGATTGCAAAGTATATTCACTATAGGTATAGCTTATGTGATTGGAGGTTTGGTTCAATTAATACCCTATGTGTTCATACTCATTGCTAAGAATGCACTAATGATATTTATAATAGTTGTGTTTAAGAGGCACTTCAAATATTTGAATATTACATTTGGTAGTTAAAGAGTAACAAGATAAATTTGGAGGTTGGTGGCATTGAAGGATGGAGTAATTTTCATCATCTCAAGTAGATTCTCACTTTGTTATGATGCTTTGCATGAGAAGAGTTTTTGGATTTCTTTTTTCTTGCTTTCCTTTTAATTTCGTTGGTGGTGCTGACATATTTGAAGAGTACATCTATTTTGGAGTTTGAATTCTGGAGATAAGTAATGGATTTGGAGATGAGATCAATATAGATTATTTCCCAATGATATTACAAGATTGTGATTAATAATTATACCCTTCTGAGGATTATTAGGAAACTTTATGGAACTTTGTCATAACTCATTATGTTTTTTTAAAAATAATTTAGGAATAAGTGATTCGAGAGTTTGGAATTGGGAAGTTAGGAATATTAAACCATTGCTTAATATTAAGGCTGGTCATGTTGTTCTCTTAAGTTACGAGATACTCTTCAAGATTTTGTCACACATTATGAGAAGGTGTTCGCAGCGTAGGAAAATTCTCTTGAGAATGACTGAGCCTTGCAAGAATGTCTTGTGGCAGTTCCTTATTGGGTCTCTAAAGCTCAAAGAGTGATCTATGACCAATTTCTCACTCTTGAGGATCTTAAAGAGGCTATTTTTTCTATGGAAGATGACAAAGCTCTTGGTTGTGATGGCTTTCCCTATGAATTTATAAAGCCTTGTGGCCTTTTGTTGGTTCCGACTTGCACAAGGTTTATTTGGAGGCTTTTCACTCTCAATATTTGGGACAACTTATTAACAAGGTAAATATGAAATTCATCCCTAAAGCTGGTGACCTTGGGGACATTTTTAATTGGTGACCTGTCACTTTGTTGAATGTTTCCTACAAGATTATTGCCAAGGCTTTGGCCCTCAAAGTCATAAATCTCCTTCCACAGATTGTCCGACCTAAACAGACTGGTTTCATCAAATCTAAGTTTATCCTAGATAATATTATTGTGGTTTAGAAAGGTATGGAGTGGGCTCCACATTCTTCACAAAAATCCCTCTTCCTTAAAAATGATTTTGCCAAATCTTATGACCACATTGAATGGCTCTTTATTCTTGTGATGCTGAAAGTGTTAAGATTTGGTCACCTCTTTATCTAGTCTATTCATATTCTTTTTGGGGATACCTCATCTTGCATCACAATCAATGGTCACCAATATTCATCTTTCAACCTTTTTAGGTCTACCCACCAAGGTTGTCCTCTTGCACCCTCTTTGCATGTGCATGTTGCTGAAGAATATGGGTACCTTCTTGCCTCTGCCATTTTGGTTGGACGTGTTAGGGGGATTTCCCTTCCCAAGTCACCTTCTCATCTTGTCAATGGCCATTTTCTAGATGATACATTTCTTACTCTCATTAAAGAGTAGGATAATGTCAAGGAGGCAATTCATTTTTTGGATAGTTTTTGTTTGGCGTCTGGGTCAGCTATCCAATAGTACAAAAATCAATGTTACAGATAGTCTTTCCTTCCTACCCTGCCTTGGATTTTGCAGTATGGTTGGAAATGGATCCAACATGGAGAGATTTTTTGGTTTCTGAGCATTCCCTTTTCTTTTCAAGTGTCTTCTATGTCCCTCCGGAATGCTGTGTTAGCCAGAATTAAGAAGAAGCTTGCATATTGGATTACCAAATTGCTTTCCTTGGATGGCAAGTTTTAGATTTTCTCCAAGGTTCTTACAGCTACTCATATTTATTATTCTTCTTATTGGGATCCTTCTAAAGCCTCTTACAACAAGCATGAGAAGATTCTATGAGAATTTTTTTGGGCCAATGGAGTTGATCATCATGGTTTTCACAGGGTCATTTGGGATTATTGTTGTCTCCCACATGAATTTGGTGGGCTTGACCTTTTATCTACCTAGAAGCAAGGGATTTCCTTGTATGCCAAATGGGTTCTCAAGTCTATTTCTCATAATGAAGCCTAAAAAATTCTACTCCAAAACTATATTTCTTAGGGGCACCCAGTCAATAGACTAGACTGGAAGGGTATTGGCTTTCAAACCCTTCTTGTTATGAAAGATTATGTGTACATCTAGGGAAATTTTGTTGCCAAAATCATTTGGTAGGCCCAAAAAGATGTTTAGCCTTGGCTTCACTAGGATGGATTATGATTTCATGATGGTCTTTCTTTCAACCATCACCAAATTTGGTGGTCTCCTCTCATACAGGTCCAGGGGCTTTCTCTTTTCCATGTTCTTGGAATTCATGCTCTGCATTTTCACAAACACAACATTTTCACTTCTTGAAATATTTTTCTCATGGGGTGAACTTACAATGTTGGTTCCCACTTTTTGGTACATCCTGAGTTTTGCTGAAATCATATGTTTTTTAGAAAATATAATTATTTAAGCTTTAAGAGGTCCCATTTGAAGTAAATAATTCAAGAGAGTTAGATCAAAGGATCTTAGATCAAAATTTCTTGGATAGAACCTCTCTACCTCTAAATCATACTTGCAATGGAATCTCCTTTGCATCTATCAAATGCAGATAGAAAACCAAATTTACATTAGCTTTTGGGGGGTCAAATGAATTTATTTAGAAGTTTTTTTTTTTAATATTTATTCCTTATTATAAGCTTTCCAAATAGTATAATTTTTAATATATTTAATTTCATTAATATATATATATATATATATTTTATTTCTTATGAATGAAGGTTTCTCACCGAATATGAACTTCTTTGTTCAATTCATTGGGAAAAATAGTAAACTAACTCAAATTTTTTTTGAAAAATATCTATGCACTAGGTATTGATGTCCTCCTTCTAACAAAAAAAATAAAATTGAATTTTGATATATATAGAACAAGTTATGTGTTCAAACGTACACCTATACTTAAATTATAATTAGTCAGACTTCAAAACTTAATAAAATGAAAAATGTTGAACATATAACTATCAAACCAACTGCATGCCCTAGGCATTGATGTTACAAACCAAAATTGAAAATAATTAAGTTTTTATCATTTATAGAAAAAATTTATGCATTTCGGGATGCACATCACTCTTAAAAAATGTTGTTTGCTGTAAAAAACTATTTTTTACAGGAGATGGAAAAATCAATAAAATTTGAAAAATATATATTTAGAATCTACAAACAAGATGTTACAAATCACTAGTTTACACCATCTTCAAATTCTTAACAGTTTAAAATTTATAGGTGTCAGAAAGTGAAGGTTTTTTTCAAAATGTTCATCTATGTGTCAAAGTTGGTCAAAAAGTGGGAACCAGTATTGTGAGTTCACCCCGTGCCACTATGAGTCTTCATTATTAGGAAGATTTGTAGACTCAATATTGCCTTACTCAACCAGATCGACATATATTTGAGCTTGTGTTAGTTGCTCTGCCTCCAAATATGCTACACAAGCTTTGTATTAATTATGTGAGGCCTTGTTGGAAATATTGGCGTTGGTTTCCCACCACCACTTTCTGTAACTACAAACCCAAGATGGGCTACCATTCTATTATGCCTCATTTTCCTATCGTCCCCATTTTGAATCTCGGGTGGCATTTGCATTATTCATAGAACACAAGGAGTTGCAGATTTCCTACCCTCTGGTCTACTATTGTTGAGCCTAAAGTGGTGTTGGCATTGAAGTTGTCATTGATGTCAACATGTATGTGTGCATGATTGAGTTGATGTAGCAAATGATGAGGTGTCCCAGAATGAAGATGTAGTGTATAGATTGAGGTGATGTGGTGTATATAGAGATGCAAAGACGATAAGTGCCATAGAGTACAAGTGCAGTAAACTTGATAGAGAATGTGCAAAGTGATTGCTCCACATCCACAAGACTGTGATACAAAGGCATGCATGACAACAGGTTGGCTAGGTAAAGTGATGCAGGATGATGATGAGGCCTTAAAGGAAGATCAAATTCACTTGTATGGTGTTGCATCAAAATGGTAGAGTTGTCCCGGTCATATGATTATGCATGGTGTGCATAACACAAAGATAGGAGAAGAGCATAACACGTAGGTTATGCAGTAAGTAATGTTGCAGGCTGCAGAAGAACATGGATTATAGAGTGCAATCTTTGTTGGACTTGATATACATATGCCTCATAGTGTGTTGGACCCATCAGGTTTGATTCATGAGGATTGCAGATTAAAATGCGTTGATTCATGGCAGTTCGATTTGAATAGCGGTTCGACTTGATGACCTATGTCACTCATCAGAGTATCGCGCTTAACTGGAAAGGTCAAGTTGGATTTGGGTGGTCCCTATCTATCTAGATGTTTGTATATGTACATGTGTCGGCAGCGGTCTAGAGTTACACATTGGTGAGTTGTACATGTGGGGTCCTGTGTTGTGCGTGGTAGCAAAGATGGCATGGATGATGATGTAAGTGTTGAGTGGAATCCCTTATGTGGCATGGCAAAAAGTGGTATTTGGCTATTTGTCTATAGGGATGATATTTCTTTCATATTCATAGTGTGGGCCTAGTGTCTTGGCGGTGGTGGCGTCCCGCTATGTTGGCATTCTACACTCTTATGAGAAAAGTTGATGTTGTCATTGATGGCAACCAACTGGCAATCACCTGGCAACCCACCAACAGTTACCGACACTGGCAATGGACTTCTACATACATCGACAGGCACTTCACCAGCAGCGGCAATAATGCTTACTGACACTCAATCCGACATGGAATAAACTTTTGTTTATTGTTTTACATTGTAATTATCTCTTGTAAAAGCTGACATGGCATATTGTAAAAGACTCATATATATCTATGAGATCTTATAGTTCATTTTGATATGAAGATATGATGAGAGTGAGAGAATGTAGATAATACTTTGTATAAGGTGATATAGTTGATAGCGAAGGTTTTGGTTATAGACTGCGCTTAAACCGGTGCTGAACCTGGCATAGTTGATGTTGATCTGAAGTAGTACATTGTATTGGATTTTGATAATCCATTTTGTAAGTCAGTGAGACTTCTATTTTGTAGTTGAGCAGTGAGCTCTAGGTTGCTAGCCTTCTTGCATGTGCAGGCCCCTCATTGTAAGTAATATTTATTCATTGGGTAGTGAGTGAATATTGTGGGTCAAAAATCCCACCAAGGTTTTTCCCACACCGAGTTTCATCGTTAATATCTTGTGTTATGGTGTGTTCTCTATGTTGTCTCTGTTATTCTTATTTGCTGCATTAATTCTTATTTACCGGTACACTATTTTTGGATACAAAGTTCTTAATAAGTTTAAATATTTTGCTAACCGATTAGACATTGATTCACCCCCCCTCTCAGTGTCTTTGGGACTGTCATTGATTCTAACAATTGGTATCAGAGCTTGGTCCTCTATTTTCAAAAGCCTAATAGCTTGAGGAAGATTTTGACACTGGTACAGATGGAGAACTTAAGAAAACAATTGGAAGGATCTCTTGTAGATTATGATGTAGAGAAATTGAAGAATATCAAACTTGAAGATGATCTAAGGACTGGATAGGAATTCATTAAAGGACTTCAGGAGAATTTTTCTATAGCACAAAATAAAAGAAAAGAACTTCATGAGAAGATGCAGAAAGATGATGAGGAAAAAGAAACTCTGAATGAACTTGCAAACAAGTTGAGACAGGAAAACAGTAATATGAAGAATGAAATGCAAGATATGACTATGAGGTTATATGTAAAGACAGTGAAGACAGGAAGAAGAATGAACAAGACTTGACTAGGAGACTCAATGATGCTGTAAATGAAAATCTAAGACTTAATCATGAAAATGATATGTTGAAGACAGATCTGATTCACATGCAATATGATAAAACTGAGCTTATGAGACAAAAGGAAATTCTAGAAAATGAGTTGGCTACTGGAAATAAACACAAAGAGAAATTCAAGAAAAGTTCAGAGGAGCTTGATGACATGTTGAAAAGTTAGAAACCTAAAGGAGATACTAATGGACTTGGATTTGAAGTTGGAGAAAGTTTCGGTACTACAAACAATCTAGATCAGAACAAATTGGTAAGACAACCTAATGCTCATAAGTTTAATGGCAAATGTTTCAATTGCAACAAATATGGTCATAGAGAAAATCAATGTAGATTTAGAAATAATCATAATATTAATGCACCCACCGGTCAATGTTCCAAATGCAACAAAGTTGGTCATAATTCAGAAAATTGCAGAATGAATGTGAAATGCTATGTTTGTGGAAGATATGGACCCTTATCTAATCAATGCAGAACACAAACCAATGTAGGATATGGAAAGGTTATTCAGAGGAATAATATGACTTGTTATGCTTGTAACAAGATTGGACACATTGCTAAATTTTGTAGAAGCAAGACTTCACCGGTGAACAATAAAGGATCTAGTTTGAAAGGCAAAGAAAAGGTAGATGAGGTAAAAAAAGAATTTTCAAAACAATAGATTAGGAAGAGAGATTAGATAGTTGATGAAATTGTCTCTATATTGGTAGAACAGAGTAATCCTCCATCGGTAGGAGATTCTTGATCCAACTAAAAAGTAACCCTTTGGGGGTACTGCAACAAGTTGAAAATCATGCAGATTACCCTCGGTCGATGGTGAGAAGATAGACTTCTTCTTTACGGACAGATGTGTTAAGTTTTCACTTAATCGACGAACATTTTATACAGTTGGTGAGAGAAATGTCATTATAAATCAGCTAATTTCCCTCATTTTTTGACTCACCGAGCATTCAAATTAGCAGAGAGCACGAAAACTAAGTGAAGGCATTCAAGGCGAAGGTGCGAAGTGATTTCTTCAAGCATTCAGAATATTTTCAGGTAGCTAAAGATATTTTTCAATGGCTTCTTCTTCTTCTCCTTAGTTTATTCTGAACCCTACTATTGTGGAAAATGTGAAATGCCCTAGGCTCGTATTTAAGATAATTCCTGAGATTGCCAAGCAAGATGACTCTATAGGGGCATTTTCGAAAATTCGTAAAGGTGTGGCATTCGCAGAAGACCCTAGGATTTATATACATTGTAATATAGAAGAACTAGGTTTTGAAGAATTGATGAAAATGTTTACTAAAGTAATTTGTGATGAAAATGGTGTTGTCAAACTTGAACACAAAATCATAGAAACTCTAGGTTTTGTGGAGATACTGAATATTACCCAATTTCCAGAGGAAGTAGTAAGAATTGTCTTGAGTAGAGCACATGGAGAATTCTTATGGTTGGATTTTGTCTACAAAATAACCCAGCAAGCAGTTAGGGTAGTAATTGGTTTACCCTCAACCAGCAGTAGACCTAATAAGGCTAAGAAGATTCCTAAGAACAAATTGATGACCCTAACCGGAGCAAGATCTGACAATAGATCACTGAGAGTGAATGATATCAAAGACATCAACGTGAGATTTGTAAGTATGGTGCTAGGTTACAAGACTACACATGATAATAGGCTAAATTCAGTTTCTAGTCTTTGTATAAACAGTGCTTATGAGATGGTTAATAACAACACAATTATAGATGTGTGTGAATGGCTAAAAGATGAACTTATTGACAATTTGAAAAAGATCAAAGAAGATAAGAAAGGGACATTCCACTTTGGAAATCTTTTGGTATGTTTAATGTTGTATTTCACTAAGGAGATCCCCGATACTAGACCTAAAGACTTTGGATATGATATACCTGTAGGAAAACAACTTCAGGAAGCTTTTACCAGCATGGGAACTTCTAGAGATGACAACATAATTGAATATTTCAAAACTTTCCAAGCTAAAATGAGAACTAGAGAAAGGCTACCACAGAGTGTAGTGGACAAATATGATAAAGAGATCTGTTTTATTATCAAGAGAGATGAGACATGGATGGAAGCTATACTCCCTAGGACTATTTGGGTGACTGAAATGAGTTATGAGGTAGATCTTAACATTCTGGAGACATATGCAAAAGCTTTACTAGATGCACCGAGAGAACCATCAGAAAAGGTCTTTCGTAGTGCTGAGACTATTGAAGGAGATGTAAATTTGTTGAAGAAAAGGAAGAAAAGAGAAAAAATTATTAGAGATGCTTCTAAGAAAGTGAAGGAAATCAAGGAAAATGTAATGAACATTAGTGGCATATCGGCTAGTGAGCTTGAAGGACTTCAACTAGAGGCACACATTTCACCGGTTGGCACTTCTTTTGGAACTGACAGTGAGAAGATAGCCGAGTTTAAAAGAGTTGAAAGGAGGAAGAGAAAACCTTCACCGGTACCCTCTCCTTCACCTAAGAGAACAAGGACTTTGAGGAAGAAACAACAGGCAGTAAGGGGACCACCAAAGAAACTTACACCAAAGAAGAAACAACAACCTGTTACCCCTTCTTTGAATGATTTACTAAATGAGATAACTAATGATGGAAATTTGGCAAATGTACACAAACTGTATAACGCATTTAATTATTCTGACAGTGAAAGCATTGAGAAAAGTATAATTTTACATTTGGACATATATAAAAAGGTTTTAATTGAAGTTGTGGATGACTTACCCAATGATCTGTATAGAAGATTGGAAGCAAAAAAGGATTGCAGTGATGGAATTAGATAAGTTACTGAAAGTTAAAAAACTTCTAGATGTACATCCTGTAAATTCAAAAGACTGAATTGATGAATTAATTTCTAAGGCTAACCGATCTGTTTTTGCCAGTGGACACCGACAAGTAAGTTTAATGGTAGGAAGAGTAAAAGAAATTGTAGATGAAACTGTTGATAATTGGGATATATTTTTTGTGGAGAAGGAAAAACAAGAGGAAATGAACTGACCAAAGAAGACATTTAAAGTGTATCAGAAGGATAAGGACAAGGGCAAAGGAAAAATTGGTGGTATTCCACACATCAAGATCATTGACAATTTACCGCCACCTTTGGATACTACACCGGTACATACAGATGATCCATCGATTATTAACATTGAAGGTGTTAGACATGATGACACAAATCCTAAATCTGAGATACTCTTCACCATGAATGTGGATACTCAGGAAGTGAATATTGTTGTGGACAAGGATAGTTCAGAGGCTAAGGAAGACAATGTTGATAGTGGCAACTTGGCAGAGAAACCGGTAGAGACTATTGAAGTTGAGATCCCAACTCAACCTGAGCAACCATTAGAAACTGAGAAACTTACTAAAGGAAGAGATGCTGGCACAAGGCCACCGGAGACTAAGATACCAACAATTCAACTTACTAAGAAACCTATTAAGGCAGAGGTACACACCGAGGAAGAGAAACCAACAATCACTGTGACATCAAAGTAGTATGAGAAACCCTTGCAAGTTGAGATGCAAACCCAGACTGAATCACCCCGGAGGTAAACACAAGTAAAATGGTTACAACTGATGGAAGCACAAAGGTAATAAAGGCAATTGGTCAGACATCTGGCACATCAGCAAGTGAATTCAAACCTACCAATGTTACAGAGGTACTTTTGGATTCAATCAAAAAGATAATGGATTGCAATGCATTGGCCTACAAGGAAATTGATAACACTGTACCAATTCTTAAATTGATTGCACCAAATTATAACATAGATCATATTAAGGATTCTTTAGGTAAATTGGACACATTGTCCAAATTTATTGTTGATAATGTAATAACCATTGATAAAGTGAATGAAGATACAATAAAGGAGAGAGTTGAAAAAGAGAAGAAGAAATTCTTTGATGACACAATAAAGAAGTGTACAAAACACCTGAATACATTATTACCGGCACTGAACTCTACAATTTTGGAGTACAAAGAGTTATACACGGAAACATGCAAACCTCAGCTTCTGACAACGGACATAGATAAGGAAATCTATAAAACACAAAAGGAAATCGATGACATAGTTGATAACATAATTGGTTCATCCAGTCACATATCAGTTTTTGAGCAAGAGATGGTAGGTTTTTAGGAAAAACTAGAGAAACTTGAGAAAGAAAAGACAAGGATAAGGTCTAATGCTAGAGAGATTAAAAATAAACTTGGTCCCAAGTTGGAAAATCTTATTTCTCAGAGAATAGAAATATTTAAGGCATTACTTTAGGGATAACGATCACCAAAAGATCACATGCATTATCTCACCGGCATGATCAAACAGATTGAGGCAACCTTGAATGATAACAAAAGGTTTATGCAGAGTCTAAATCTAGTTTTGGTAGATATCTTTCAGATTGTAACCAACTGGTTACAAACTTTGAGGTGAAATTTTTACACTCATTTGACTATTTTTGACAACCTTTGTCATTGATGTCAAAGGGGGAGTAGTGGAGAGAAAAATTGCTTACTCAGAGGAGATCATTTGCTCAGGGGGAGCACATATTTTTGGAAACTTTTTGGACTTCATTTTTTGGAACAATTTTTGGATTTTTCTCATGAGTGTTGCCATCAATGCCAAAGGGGGAGATTGTTGGCATTCTACACTCTTATGAGAATAGTTGATGTTGTCATTGATGGAAACCAACTGCCAATCACCTGGCAACCCACTAGTAGTTACCGACACCGGCAATGGACTTCTACATACACCGGCAAGCACTTCACCAGTAGCGGCAATAATGCTAACTGACACTCAAGCTAACATGGAATAAACTTTTGTTTATTATTTTACATTGTAATTATCTCTTGTAAAAGCTGACATGGAATATTTTAAAAGACTCATATATATGTATGAGATCTTATAGGTCGTTTTGATATGAGGATATGATGAGAGTGAGAGAATATAGATATTACTTTGTATAAGGTGATAAAGTTGATAGCAAAGGTTTTGGTTATAGACTGAGCTTAAACCGGTATTGAACCTAGCATAGTTGATGTTGATCTGAAGCAATACATTGTATTGGATTTTGATAATCCATTTTGTAAGTCAGTGAGACTTCTATTTTGTAGTTTAGCAGTGAGCTCTAGGCTGCTAGCCTTCTTGCATGTGCAGGGACCTCATTGTAAGTAATATTTATTCATTGGGTAGTGAGTGAATATTGTGGGTCACAAATCCCACCGAGGTTTCTCCCACACTGGGTTTCCTCGTTAATATCTTGTGTTATGGTGTGTTCTCTATGCTATCTTTTTTATTCTTATTTGCTGCATTAATTCTTAATTACCGGTACACTATTTTTGGATACAAAGTTCTTAATAAGTTTAAATATTCTGCTAATCGATTAGACACTGATTCACCCACCCCCCCTCTTAGTATCTTTGGGACTATCATTGATTATAACATGCTATCCCATGGTGTGATGGACAAGAAGAGTGAGGCCCTATGGGGTAACTAAGACAAGCAGATAGTGTTCTCTCCGCTATCCCATAGAGTCAAAGATTATAAAGATGCAGGAGTGCAGAGTAAAAAAAAGAAAAAAAATTAAAGGCTTCTCGCCATCCCGTGCTGCAAAAATTCAAGGTCGAAGATCTGTCGCTATCCCGTGACATGTTGCTGATCATTGGTTGACCATGTAGGACAAGAAAAGCCAAGGGGAAATATGTCCCCCGCTATCCTCTGTCATGTAAAGTGTGTGCATATTATTCATGCGGGATAAAGCCAAGCTGGGCATAGCAACCCCCACTATCTCGTGGCTTGTTTGTGATAAGACTAAAGGTCTTGCAGGATAATGCAAGAAGATGCAAGGAATGCTTCCCACTATTGCGTGACACTGAGAAAGACAAGATAGTGGTCATGCGGGGTAACATGAAGAGAGTGGTGAATGTTCTCGCTATCCCACACCATTCAAGATGGATGAGGGATGGTTGTGCAGGAAAAGGTAGTAAAGAAAGGGATGGATCCCGCTATCCCACAACCTGAAGATGGATGGAAAGTGGATCCCGCAGGTAGGAAATGTTAAAAAATGAAATGGCGAGTATCCCACCATTCCATGGCCCATGAGGTGATTGAAGAATGACTTTGCGAGACAATAAGAAGTAAAGGGAGGCATGTCCCCCGTTATCCTATGATGCCAAAGACCAGAGGATAGAACCCTTGCGGGGAAAGACAAAAGAGAGATGATGCATATCCCACCAACCCGCAGAGACAGATTTAAGGATTTTGTGACCACCAGAGATGTTTTTAGTAGCCTGATAGATACACAGATCCACATGGAGGTGAACCAGATGACCTGGATGATGATTAAGAAGAATTTTGATGTTGTAGATGTCTACCAATAGACTTGATGGTCCACATGGACGATGACTAAATATTGATCGGGCTTGACCAAGTGACTTGGGCACTGAAGGAGATGATTTTAGCCACATGACTGCATGCCAATAAGAAAAATGATCTATGTGGTGATTGACCGAGCTTGACCAGATATTTTAGATGCCAAAAATGAAGACTTGTGGCTCCTTGATGAACAAAAAATGAATCCAATATGTAGAAGTCAGTGATGGTGGATTTTAGTATCATAGTTGTCGATCTTGTCTAGGTAGGTAGACATAGGATGGTGATTTCATTAATGGTGATCCAGTAGCAGATAGGTGCATGACTCAAGATGATCAACATGTAGGAAATCTGATCTTATGGATAGGTGATGAGGTCAGATAGCTGTAGGTGAAGTAGCTGAGCTTCTAGGGTTGTGTGGATAGGTAGCAGAGATGATAGAGAATGATATAACATTCTGGATGAGGTGTATGATGATGTGGCAAGTGGAACTGCCATAATGACAGATGAGATCAAGGCTTCCTAGTTGAATCTATCAGATCAATGGCTCAAGATCAAGGTTTGTGAAGGATACAGATTGGCGGGTCTTGGAACTTGAATTTCCAACTGGGAGAATGCAAATTGACTGAATGGATGATATGTATACTGCATAGGAATGTGTGTAGATCAGATACATGATAATTAGGAAAATAAATCTTGTCTTATTTTTGAGGAGTTAAGATTAGATTGACCTTGTGCAAGTGTTGATGATGAATGCAACGGTGAAGAGTAGAGTGGGGTAGTTGCTTCCCAGTAAGAGAATGGTGTGAACATGCAGTTGAGCTAGAAGTAATATGTAGATGTGTGGATGATAAGGGATTGAGTGTATAGAAGAATAGTTAAGCTAGGACCAGGAAAGTTGAGTGCATGTTAAGTGTGAGTGTGATGTGTTGTTGATTAGTGAAGGAGGTTGCTACGATAAACAAAAGTTGTAGAAGCACATAGTGAGTGAGAGAAAGAGTCAAACATAGGCAAGCAACCAAAATAGAGAAGAGATAAACATAGAAAAGAGAGAAGAGATCTAAGAACAGAGAGGGAGAAGATGTAAAGAGAAAATAATAGAGAAGAGGAGATCATAAAGAGAGAAGATCAGTAAGGTGTTGCAAAATATCATTTGCAACTAGGTATATAACTTATATTTGTAATCTATACTCATTGTAATCTCTGAGTTGGTGCTCAGAGCTAGGGGTTGGTGCTCCTTGGGTTGGTGCTCTAAAGCCAGGGGTTGGTGCTCTTTGGGTTGTTTCCCTAAAGCCAAGGGTTGGTGCTCCTTTGAGTAGGTTCTCATAAACTGTAGTGGTTGGTGCTCCTTTCTGTTGGTGCCAATAAACTTTAGGGGTTTGTGCTCCTTCAGTTGGTGCCCTAAATATTGTAATCAGCTTTACCTATGAGGCTAGGTTGGAGCAGTAGAATCTAACACCATTTCTCACCAAGGTTTTTCCTCACTGTGGGTTTTCCTCATATGCACTTGTGTTATGGGTTGCCTCTTATGTGTGTGCACTCGTGTTGGATACCTCTTGTCATTGCTTTGTGATTATTATTATTATTAAAGCTTAGATATTTTAGGAAGTTAAAAGTTTTTATTGATCACCATTGATTCACCCCCCTCTTAGTGGTCCATTATGTTCCTTAAATTGCTATCAGAGCCCTAGGTTTTCAGTTAGATAAGCTTTCTCCAACTTGGGTAGATTCTGGTGTATGAGAACAATGGTTAAATTTGAGTCAATCCCTACACCTATGTTTGGTGGCACAAAGTATGTCATTTGGTCTTGTAAAATGGAAGTCTATTTGTCTACCTTAGGCTATGATGCTTGTATGTTAGCTGTAAATGGATATTTTTCTCCTACTAGTCCTCCTACTGATCTTGAAGAAAAAAGAAGATATGAGTACAATTTTGAAGCCATGCAGGCTATTCTCAGTGGGCTACCTAATACAATATCTTCAAAGGTAGATAGATACAAGTCTACAAAGAGCATATGGGATAGACTAAAGAAACTATATGGTGAAGAGCCTACCACTGTGGGATCAAATTGTCAGAGGAAGAATATTTATGGAGCAGATAAATGTGAAGTTTATAATTGCAAACTTGTCAGTTGCTGCAATAAAGATGAGAATGAATTTCATTTACTCATGGCACAAGATACATGAGATGAGAAAAGAATACCTTGTTGTGATAGTGCATCACAATCCTATAGACAAGATCCTTTTGACAATGATGAAGAGGAAGAAGAAATTAAAGCCAAAGTTGACCTTGAAGATGAGTTAATAAGTGCCCTTGATGATTTGAATAATGTTAGGAAGAAATATAAAAAGTATAAGAAGTCAGCTCAAGAAGAACAAGATCAACTGAGAAGACTCCTTGAAGAGTCAAAACAAAATACTGTAAATCTGACAACACAACTCGAAAAAGCTAGAGGAATGTGTGAAGAAATAAAATCAGATTTTGATGTCAAGTGGAGAAGGTGTGAGGAGTTAGAGTTGGAAGTGGAGACAAAGGGAAATGAGTGTAAGAACTTAAAAGATGAAATAGTGAAGCTCACAATAGAGCTTGATAAGTGGCAAGAGGAACTCAAACTAAGAAAGAAGTGTGATGGTGGCACCAAAGCACTAGATGATATGTTGAGTAAATAAAAACACTCCAAGGATACTGAAGGTTTTGGATATGATGTTGGTAAATGTCCTACCAATAAGGACTCAGAAAACAAGGAGATACACTTTGTCTCTTCAAGAGATAATGGTAATAAACAAACCTTCACAGTCAAAAATGCTCCAAGGAAGAAGATAGGTTTGACTACTTTTGTTGAAGACATGAAGTTTAAGGTTGGTGCTACAAGGAAGAATCATGTTGATCCAAAAGGTAAAGGAAAGTTGAATGAAGAAGGCGTCATCAAAGAAAAGAACCCAAGAAGTAAATATAGAAGATCAAAGAATGCTGCTGCACACAAGACTAAGAAAAGGAGGAAATCAGAACATGTGACTGTTGAAAATGAGCATCCAAGGATCAACAACAAAGGAAGAAGGAATGAAGAAAACAAGTCTGCAAGATCTCCACCCAACTGGAAAAATAAATTTGTAAGTCACAAGTCTCTTTTTCCTAGTTATTGCTACTCATGCAATGGTTATGGCCATAGAGAAAGTGAATGTAGAAAAAGGTCTAGGAATGATCAAGATGTCTCTTCTACAAATAGGAATGTAGTTTTTCATAGATGTCATGGATATGGACATAATAGTTTAAGTTGTAGAAACCTGCATAGATCTTCTTTCATCTATGATAGAAAGAGTCCATTTTTTGCTCCAAGAAATGTAAAAGTTGCATGTTACAATTGTAAAAAAGCTGGTCATAAGAGTCATGAATGTAGAAGTAGAACATTTAAGTCATATGGCAACCCTTCTACTTTCTTTTACAAGAAAATTGCAAGATATAACACTTATGGTCAACAAATAAGAGTTGATAGAACTTATGTAAGAAAGGGATATACATAAAAAAAAAATAGAAGGATGTTTGGTTTGTCAAGAAATTCTTTTGTTCCATCTGTTGGTAACAATAGCATGATTTGGAGAAGGAGAACAAATTAGTTTGATAGATATCCCTCTACTCCTCTATTTGGCAAGAACACAGTGTGCTAAAACTGCAAAAAATTTGGCCACACTGCAAAACATTGTAGATCAAGGGTTGTCAAGAAAAGGAAAAAGATAAATGCTACTCCAAGAATTGCAAGTTAGAGACAAAGGGAGATCAAGCAAGATTGGAAAAGAAAACAAGAGGATATGGTCATGGGAAAGTAGAGTGCATTCAATGCACAAGTGATATCTTCTAAGGCTTAAGGAGATGCAAGATCTTAGGGGGAGCTACTTATTGATCATACCATTTTACCCCCAAATTTTGAAAAGGACAAGTGCAAGGACATGATGCTACACGTATAAGGAAGACCATGTTTAAAAAGATGGCATGGAGGAAGAAGATGAGATGGCAAATGTTATAGTTTATTCTTTGGTAACATTTCAAGCTCAGACATTGGTTGCTTGTATCTAGCATGAAGTTTTCAGTGAAAAGACACCTCATTGTAACTGCACACTTGTATATGAAAGGATGTACACTATTGCAAAAAATTTGAACAAAAATCAGTTGATAGTCCACAGTGCATAAGGTTATCCATTGATGATTTCAAATGAGCCACATAAATTCCTGTGATAAATAATTTTCTTCAATAGGAAAGGATATTATTCATAGGATCAATGAAAGGTTAAGTATGATAAAGCATGAAAGAGAATATGATCATGTAGATGCACTGGCTCAAAGGGAGCTTAGTGATTAAAACCTTGCTCATCCTTGAACATGTGTGTGTGCTACAAGGGTGATGAAGCATAGAATTTATTTATCTCAGGCCAGTAAGTGTATTGATTGGTTCAAGGAAGTGGTTGTAGCATGATAGGTCAGAAAGAATGAAGATGAAGTTGCAGGATGTTTTAGCATGCCAGTAGCAGGTCTCAGGGAGAGACAAGTTATTTTTATAAGTAGTATTGGCACTGCTCTTTCAACAATTTGAGATACATAGACAAGTCAAGGTATACAAAGTTTGAGATACATTTCATGTTACATACTAAAGATGCATAAGGAGAGAGATGCATAGACAAGTCAAGGTATAGAAAGTTTGAGATACATTTCATGTTACATACTAAAGATTTAAAAGGGGATAAGAATATGTCTAAGTCTGTTGGCAGCCATCCACTTTGCTATTGTTGTCAAAGGGGGAGAGTGATGATTAGTGTTGACATCAATGCCAAAGGGGGAGATTGTTGGCATTGAAGTTGTCATTGATGTCAACATGTGTGTGTAGAATTGAGTTGATTGATGTCAACAATTGAGTTGATGCAGCAAATGATGAGGTGTTCTAGAATGAAGATGTGGTGTATATAGAGATGTAAAGATGATAAGTGCCATAGAGTACAAGTGTAGTAAGCTTGACAGAGAATGTGCAAAGTGATTGCTCCACACCCACAGGACTTTGATACAAAGGCATGTAGGACAATAGGTTGGCTAAATACAGCGATGCAGGATGATGATGATGCCTCAGAGGAAGATCACATTGGCTCGTATGGTGTTGCATCAGAATGGTAGAGTTTTGTAGGTCATATGATAATGTATGGTGTGCATAACACAAAGACATGAGAAGAGCTTAACACACAGGTTATGCAGTAAGTAATGTTGTAGGCTGTAGAAGAAAATGGATTACAAAATGCAATCTATGTTGGAGTTGATTTACATATGCCTCATAGTGTATAGGACCCATCGGGTCTGATTCATGAGGACTCTAGATTCAAATACATTGATTCATGGTAGTTTGATCTGAATGGCGGTTTGAATCGATGACCTCTATCACTAATCAAAGTATTGCGCTTAACTGGAAAGGTTGAGTTGGATTTGAGTGGTCCCCATATATCTAGATGTTTGCATATGTACACATGTTGATAGTGGTCTAGAGTTACACACTAGTGATTTGTACATGTGGGGTCTTGTATTGTGTGTGGCAGCAAATGGATTACAAAGTGCAATCTATACTGGAGTTGATTTACATATGCCTCATAGTGCATAGGACCCATCGGGTTTGATTCATGAGGACTCTAGATTCAAATACATTGATTCATGGTAGTTTGATCTAAATGGCAGTTCGAATCAACGACCTCTATCGCTAATCAAAGTATCACGCTTAACTGGAAAGGTTGAGTTGGATTCGAGTGGTCCCCATATATATAAATGTTTGCATATGTACACGTGTTGATAGTGGTCTAGAGTTACACACTGGTGAGTTGTACATGTGGGGTCTTGTATTGTGTGTGGTAGCAAAGATGGCATGGCTGATGATATAAGTGCTAAGTGGAATCCCTTATTTGACGTGGCAGCAAAGTGGCATTTGGCTATTTGTCTACAGGGATGACATTTTGCCCATATTCATAGTGTGGGCTCGATGTCTTGGTAGTGGTGGTATCCCACTATCCCGTGGGGTGATGGACAAGAAGAGTGAGGCCCTATAGGGTGACTCAAGAAAGCGGATAATGTTCTCCTTTCTATCCCATAGAGTCAAATATTGTAAAGATGCAGGCATTTTAGGTAACAAAAAGATAGAAGTTAAAGGCTTCTCGTTGTCTCGCACTACAAAAATTCAAGGTCGAAGACCCCTGCTATCCTGCAAATTGTTGTTGAGCATTGGTTGACCGTATAGGACAAGAAAAGTCAAGGGGAACTCGCTATCTCACGCCATGCAAAGTGTGTGCATATTATTCATATGGGATAACTCCAAGCTAGGCATAGCGACCCCTGCTATCTCACACCTTATTTGCGATTAGACTAAAGGTCTTGTGGGGTAACACAAGAAGAAGCAAGGAATGCTTCCCGCTATCCTGTGGCACTGAGAAAGACAAGATGATGGTCATGCGTGGCAACATGAAGAGAGCAGTGAATGTTCCCACTATCTCGCACCATTCAAGATGGATGAGGGATGGTTGTAGGGGAAAAGGTAGTAAAGCAAGGTATGGATCTTGCTATCCCGTAGCCTATAGGTGGATGGAAATTGGATCCCGTGGGACATGTTAAAAATCAAAATGGCAAGTATCCCACCATCCCGCATCCTAAGAGGCAATTGAAGAATGACCTTGCGAGATAGCAAGAAGTGAATGGGGACATGTCCACCGCTATCCCGCAATGACAAAGACCAGAGGATAGAACCCTAGTGGGGAAATAAAATGAGAGATGATGCATATCCCGCCATCTCGCAGAGACATATTTAATGGTATTGTGACCACTAGAGATGTCTTTAGTAGCCTGTTAGATACACAGATCCACGTGGCAGTCAACCAAGTTTGACCAGATGACCTAGATGATTATTAAGAAGACTTTTGATGCCATAGATGTCTACCAATAGACTCGATGGTCCACATGGATGATGATTGGACGTTGATCGAGCTTGACCAAGTGACTTGGACACTAAAGCAGATGATTTTAGCCACATGAGTGCATGTGGATAGGCAAAATGATCTATGTGGTGATTGATCGAGCTTGGCCAGATGTTTTCGATGCCGAAAATGAAGACTTTTGACTCCTTGATGAATAGAGAACAAATCTGATATGCAAAAGTCGGTGATGGTGGATTGCTATATGGTAGTTCTCGATCTTGTCTAGGTAGCTAGACAGAGGATGATGATTTCATTAATGGCAATCCAGTAGCCGATAGGTGCGCAACTCAAGATGATTAACATACATGAAATATGATCTTATGGATAGGTGATGAGATTGGATAGTTGTAGGTGAAGCAACTAAGGTTACAGGGTTGTGTGGACACATAATAGAGCTGACAGAGATTGATTTAACATTTTGGCTGAGGTAAATGATGATGCGGTGTGTGGAATTGCCACAATGACAGATGAGATCAAAGATTCCTAGTTGAATCCATCATATCAATGGCTCAAGTTCAAGGTGTGTGAAGGATACAGATTGGTGGGGCTTGGAACTTGAATTGCCAACTGGGAGAATGCAAACCGACTGAATGGATGCTCTGTATACTGCATAGGAATGTGTGTAGATTAGATACATGATAACGAGGCAAACAAATCTTGTCTGATTTGTGATGAGTTAATATTAGACCGACCTTGTGATGGTGTTGATGATGAGTACAATGGTGAAGAGTAGAGAAGGGCAATGAATGTGCTCTGACTGGGGTAGTTGGCTCACAATAAGAGAATGGTGTGAATATGCAGTTGATTCAGAAGTAAGATGTAGATGTGTGGATGAATAGGGATTGAGTGTATCAAAAAATGGTGAATCTGTGACTAGGAAAGTTGAGTACATGTTAAGTGTGAGTGTGTGGTGTTGGTGATAAGTGAAGGAGGTTGTTGCCATGAATAGAAGTTGCAGAAGCACATAGTGAGTGAGAGATAGAGTGAAGCATAGGAAAGAGACCAAAATAGAGAAAAGATAAACATAGAGAAGATAGAAGAGATCTAAGAACAAAGAGGGAGAAGACAAAGAGAAAAGAACAGAGAAGAAGAGATCAGAAAGAGAGCAGATCAATGAGGTGTTGCAAAAAATCATTTGCAAGAAGGTATATAACTTGTATTTGTAATCTATGCTCATTGTAATCTTTGAGTGGGTGCTCAAAGCTAGGGGTTGGTGCTCATAAATTGTAGGGGTTGGTGCGCCTTTGGGTTGGTGCCCATAAACTTCAGGGGTTGGTTCTCCTTGGGTTGGTGCCATAAATATTGTAATTTGTTTTACCTATGAGGTTGGATTGGAGTAGTAGACTCTAGTAGCATTTCTCACTGAGTTTATTCCCCACCATGGGTTTTCCTCATATGCACTTGTGTTATGGGTTGCCTCTTATGTGTATGTGATCATGTGTTTGATACCTTTGCTCATTGGTTTGTGATTATTGTTATTAAATCTTAGATCTTTTAGGAAGTTAAAAAATTTTATTGATCACCATTGATTCACCCCCCTTTTAGTGGTTCATTGTGTTCTATCACGTGGCTCACTTCCGTAATGTATTCTTTTCCAAGGTTTTCCTCTAGGTTGTCATCTCATGCATCTGCAAGTGCTAGACCCTCATTTTCCTTTTTTCATGGGTTGCCTTGAGACCTTGATGCATGTAGCGCTCACCAACAAACCCCATGGAACTTACACTAACAACCTAGAAATGGAGTAATTTTTTTTTCTATTTACTAATTAAGTTTCCATTATACATACTCTAGGCAATGTGATTAAGAATTAGTTCACTTAATTTCATCTTAGTGTTGGATCTTAAACATTGATTGTCTAATTATGTTCTTGACATAATCATAATATGCTTACATAGTCACATATTGCTTCCTAGGGCATACGGATGTCACTACTTAAATTCAATATTAACTTTATGATTCTTAATCCAAGCATTATATTTACGACTAACATGACAATGCACATATGCACCTAACTACCATAATATCCTCACACAAGATTATGCCACATGGGCTGCCCTCTAATCTCTTAATACATTCTACCTTCCATAATGCTTAGCAACTACATAACTAAATATAAAATAAACCCCTCTATACACTAGCTCCTTCTAGGAACCCCAAACCAAACAATCCTACATATCTATATGCCTTAGCTTACCTAATGCATTGATACTTCATACTCTTTCTAGTGCCTGACCATGAATCAGAAGCTTCTATAGAATGCATAATACTAAGGATTACCTATCCTTAAGCCTAACATGATCATTTCACCACCTACGAGTATAATGCATCCAACTACATGACCTATCATACAAGGCAATGCATAATCAGCAATCTATCATTCTACACATGCATGCTATAAAATGCTTATGCCTTAACATGCTAAGGAAGAGCTCCTACTACCATTATCATAATGTTTCTATCGCTTCCCACATGTAAAGGCATAAAACCTAGTACTACCATGATGTTAACTACACTAATGCTTCCCATTTACATAATACATTACCTATATGCCATTCTATCTAGTGCTGCCATAAAATGCATGCATACTAGCTTATCCATAAATCTTTATGAACATTGACATTGTCTACACATCGATTGTTTTATTGCTGTCACCTTAATAATGCATACACAACCATTTATGTTCCTTAATGTAATTAGTCTTCTATGTTTTGTTATGATTTTCAGCCTCATGGCTGATTTAGTTTCTATGATGCTACCTAATGTCTCATATGTCATGTTTTATTACTCTATCATTAATGGTTTGACAAGATCTTTGTTAATAGTCACTACACAAGTTTAAGGGGCTTATAAACAAGATCTAACATATAATTGTGTAGCATGCACATTCACATGAAAATACATCTTTTTCATATAATAATTCATTTCCATTGATTTAAGCACAACATAATGAAAGTAAGTAAAGCATCGTTTCTTCATTACAATATGAACATGATCACATCTCCATTGCATAACATATTAATACCACATAAATTATATACATTGCTGATCCAAGACTATTCTAATCATGAGCATTTAAGATACAACTTACTATGTTTAAGATGAAACATAAGGACAACAAATTTATTTCAAAGGATTGTGTCTTCTACAACATAAGCATCATATTTATAATACTTTTTAAATAAGGAATACTAGCTACAAAGATATGTTACTGTAAAGCGGAAAATCGAACCCCAGGTGTTCCCCCACTCCAAGGAGAGAGAAAGGAGGTCACTAGGGTTGACGGTTTTCACTTAGGAGAGAATTTACATTCAAAAGAGGGGTTGAAACTCACAAGATCCAATCCCACACAATGCAAGATTGAATTCTAAATGAGTTTCAAGGGTTGAGACAGCAAGGATACCCTCTTTTGTAAAGAATGTAGATAGAAGGATTGAACTAGGAGTGCATGTAAAGTAAGAAAGATTCACTTGTAGACGGAGATAGGGACATAGGATGAAGCTACAGACTTGAAATTAGCAGTAAAATGTCAAGACGATGCTGTCCTGCAAATTTGAGCGAAAGTTGACGGGACGATGGTGCCCGGAGTGCACACGGTCCTCCGAAAAATCCGCGAAATGAAGGGGGATTTGTTCGTCTCTACACAAGGATTCCAGATCTTCAATTACAGTCGGGTACCTACAACCTACACACAGAAAAGAGAGGACGATTGGGGGGTTAGGGATTAGGGGTTTGCCTTTAGGTCAAACCCCAGTTTTGGAATTAACCAAGAAATGAGAATGTTGTAAATGTAAATGTTTGTAATGTAAACAAGTATTGATACCTTGTTGCAAGAATGTTTGTATTCTTACATACGAAGGTGTAATGATGTTGTAAGTTGTATGTTGTAGGTGATCTCCTCTTCAATGGTTGAATCCTTGTCTTGAATGCAACACCTAGCCTTGAATGGATACTTAGAATGCTCAATTGCTTGAAGGAATGTTTGAATGCTTGAATGTTTGAATGTTTGAATATCGCTTCCGCCTCTTGCACACATATGTTTTTTCTCTCCTTTCCAGGAGGGGAGATGTAGTTTATATACTTGTCAATTAGGGTTAGGAGACTGATTTTTCTGACCTTAGGCCGACATAGGAACATTATTTTCCGAATTGCAAACTTAAAGACCCGATGCCCAACAAGAGACTAGGCCCAAAATAGGGCCAGGGACCAGGGTGCCGGGCGCCATGGTCCTGAGGGACCAGGGTGCTAGGCACCATTGTCCTGAAGGACCAGGGTGCTGGGCGCCATGGTCCCACCTCTTGGGATAGCAGGGTGCAAGGAAGGATCGGGCCAAGGTGCAAAAAGATGCAGTTTTTGGTGTCGTAAACAGGTTTCGGGGTCTCCATTCAGGTTCAACATTGCACCGCCATCGTGAAGACCCAAATGCAGTTGAAATTGCAAGTGTCACAATTTTAGGACGCTATAGTTACATCTCCAACCATTACATAACAATGCCATATTATGGTTTTATAGATTGCCCAAATCTGATGTGTAATCATGGATACATAGAATACTACTATTACAAAGTCCGTATAATAATGAGATTTACTCAATATTTTCAAGTGATTCTTACACTATTACATAACATGATCATGCAGTTTCCAATACATAAATTTTCTCCAATAAATCCATAGCCATCACAAAGAAAGGTCCAAGTCCACACATGAAAAAGCACATCAACAAGTAGGGAAAAACCCCAATGGCAAAAAGCTCCAACCACCCAACCAATGAGGAACATACAAGGAACCACCCCTCAAGCTAGGAGATGTCAATAGGTCCCAACACACACACTACACCTAGGTTTATTCTTAAGGCCAAAAGACTTCCACACGCATGAAATAAACACCGGTGCAAACAACAACCCAACTCCCAAAGGCTGACACATCATCAAGACATAAATGTGAATGTAAAACATAAGGGAAACACATGTACAAGGGAGTGTAATCACATGCCATAATAAAAACAAAGCTCTTGCCTAAGGGCATGCGGAGCCATCTCAACCTTTGAGAGACCAAGGGAGATTGGCTTACCATCTTCACGGTCTTCTTATGATCAACCTAAAACATCCTCACTAGTACTGAGTCATGAGGCACTATCAATTATTATATTTTTAATTGTCTAACTACCCATTCCCATTCATTAATTAGTTATCACTTGATTAAAACAAGGTAAACTCCCTTACACCCAAGAGGTCTAAACTTCATGCATCCTTACAAGGAACCTCATGATCATCCATCTCTCGTGACCCCGGGTGTCGCAAATGAGCCCACTCCCTTTACATGGACCCATAAATAACATTTCAAGAGGCTCTAAGATAATTAAGTAAATCTGAAATGAAACATCATGCAGTACCAAACCATGCATAGACACATACTCATGAAAGTTAACATGATCATATAAGAGAAATGAGCCTTTAGACCAATGAAATACATAAACCAAGTCATAATGCTACTACAACCAAATAAATATACTCAACAAGGTCTTCACACTTGCTATCCTTGAAATCAGTAGCATAAGTAAACTAGCTCCCATGGAAAAACATAATGAGACATATCAAAATAACAATACAAGTCTTGCATCCAAACAATGGTGTCAAAACTAAAACTAAAATGCAGTATAACACATTACGTAAAATGACATCGACAATAGAAGACAATAAAATAAGTTGGGGCTGCGTTTATATTACGCTTGGCCCACGTTGTAACTCACGCGCTTCCCTCAAATCACAACTAAGGTTTACATTTAAACATTTAAAATTCATAAACCCAATAATATATAAACACAAAACAATTTGAGAACATACACACACAACATTCAAATTGCTAAACACATATTTTCCCCAAACTGCCTAGCACACTAATTACAGATGGCGAATGTATCAAACCCATCGAATGGGTGTTTATTTCAGCACACCCCATTCAAATATGGGTGAATCCAAAAGGCGGGCAGCATCCCGTGAAGTGGCGGTAAAAGACAGTCATCCCAACACCATGAAATCATGGTGTTGTGTTGTACACCCACCACGCATGGCTGGTGCAATGCACCCACCACATCATTGGTGGTGTTGCTACACCTACCATGTCATGGGTGGTGCTAGGCACTCACCATGCCATGGTGGTGCTACTGCACCCACCATATCGTGAGTGGTACTATGCACCACCATGACATAGGTGATGCAGTGCACCCACCATGTCATGGGTGGTGCTAGGCACCACCATGACATTGATGGTTCTGATGCACCCACCATGCCATGGGGAGGGTCCTATTCACCACCATGAAATTTGTGGTACAACAGCATCAACCATGGTGTGGATGGTGCTGGCACCAAACCTAGGATGTGGGTTTCAAAACAACAACAAAAAAAATAACAAGAAATAAGGGGGAGGCATAGCAGGCTAGCAACCCCATCTAAAATATGGGTAATGTAGAATGCAATAAATCCCCAAAACAATAGAGTTTCTATGAACAAAATGATAGAGAATCTAGAATAACAGATAATCATCAAAATTGCTAGATATAGGCAATAGAAAACCTAAACCTTACATTTATTTTGATTCCAAATCATGAACAGGGAAAATTTAACGACTTGCAGATTTCATATATGGTGTTCTCACCCAACTACCATTAAAATAATATCACCCCCATTAATTTCAATTCACATTACAGAACATAAACCCCATAATCACAAAGAATACACACAGGGTTTCAAATCTAGCAAAAAAAAAAAAAAAACATGAAAGAAAAAGGAAGAACAAAGACCAACCTATTCCTTGAGTGATTGAAGAGAAATATTTGATGAAGACCCTTCTCATAGCCTCCAGAAATCAACACAATTCCACTCCAAAACCAAGCTCCGATTGTAGATAGAAAAACCCCCAAATTCACTAAATTGCAGAAGGAGATAATTGCAGAGACAACACAAATGGTTTCATGGCAAGCATAAATCAACAAAGGAAAAATAATAAACTTATTTTTCCCATTATCTTTCATGGGATATTCAAATATCAATTAGAAATAAAAATCAAAATAAAAGTATATTATTCTCATCAAAGTAATAATAACCAAAATATTATTACAACATTATAATATAATAGATAGGGTAGTTATTTAATATTTACCATTATTATCATTATTATGTTAATGTGAGGATCCAATTAACACTAAGAGGGGGGGGTGAATCAGTGCTAACAGTAAATTTCAAACTTTCACCAATCTGAACAATACTTCACAAAACAGTTCATAATTGATACCGGTAGCTGATCTAACAATCACTTAATGCAGATTTACCAAAACATTATCGATAGCAACTTAAGTGTTCATCATAAAGAAAAGACATCAAATGCATAATTCATCCACAACATGAACACAAATATTTTTCACGTCGAAACCCAATGGGAAAAACCACGGTGGGAATTGGTACCCATAAAATATTGCACTCTTTCGGAATGCACCCTGTTAGGAGCCTAGCCCGGTTAAGAGATTTACAACAATGTCCGGTTAAGAGAAGACCATGTTAGGAGTCACTCGGTCAAGCGATTTTACAACTTAGCTATGTTAGAAGCTTTACCCTATTAGGAGTAAGTTTGCTAGAGGATTTAAACTAAAGTTTTTGAGCTACCCGATTAAGGGATTTTAACAATCAGACCTGTTAGGACCTACCCGATTAAGGGATTTTTATGCTATTGCAAGTGTTAGGAAACAATAGATAAATGATCAAGACTCAACACTTCATAGCTTTCTATTACAAATCTTTGTCAGCTCCAATTTGCTTCTCTCATGTAGACATCTCAATCTAGTTCGGCACACACACACACACTTCTCTAATCACCGACACACTTAACCTTCTCAAACTCGACCTAAATACATTTTACAATTAGGTTGGTTACAAAACCCTAACCTACAATGAATCTACATCATAGATCATATGGGATCATTACAAATCATTGCAGATCATCATACAGATCATTACAACAAATTTCAAGATAATTACAGTCGTTGAATGATCATAACTCATCGCCGCACATCGATCTGATAAGCTGTCAAACCCTTAACAGATTCTGCTAAGCACTTTGCTGCTTCCCAAGAAATTTGATCCTTGTACATGGCAAAATAGCATCATATCTCTTCACATAGATTCTGACACATCATCATTAACTTATGCACATGAAAAGAATCACTGCCAAACCATAAATCATCACTGGTCAAAGATCTTGATACCGGTTCTCAAACCCTAGCTGTTTATACAATAGTCAATAACAAACATGACTTCCAATTCTCCAAAAATGATGTAGTTCAAGTCATAGACTCCTTATGATGTCATAAGAACACATTCCAAACCACAACACCTAACTCAACACGGATCTCTGCTGCAACCATCTCCTTCTCTGTTCCTTCTTATCGGTTCATTGTCACTTGATAGTTTTGCTTTCCAACTCAATCCAATTCAATCCATTACCAGTTCGACTTAACTAGTAGACTTAGATGACATACCAAGAGTAAAGTAATATGGACAAATATGGTTGCCATCAATGACAACACAAATAATTGATCATCAAGCATCATAAAATATTTATATCATCACCAATAGTCCATCAATATATCATCACCAACAGTTCTTTAATATATCATCACCAACAGTCCATCAATATATCACCACCAATATTCCTTTAATATAACATCACCAACAGTCCTTTATCGATACACCATCATCTCCATCGGTTACGCCAACATGCCAACATATTATTATTTCCAAATATTCAAAATATCGCTATTAATAAAAAACATTTAAATAATCAAACCCATAATAATTAAATAAAGATTAAATCGTCAATAAATAAATAAGATCAATAAAGAAAAATAATTAAATAACTCAATAAATTAAATCAATCAAAGACATTAATTATCAAATAAAATCTCAATAATCCAAATAAATGTTAATTTAAATTCAATCGAGAGAAATAATTAAATAATAAAAAATGGTTAAATTAAAATAATGCTATCACTAATAATATCATAAATTATTATTGAATAATTACTCAATCGCAATAAATCATTTATCGCCAATTAAATAAATTAAATAATCAATCCATTACTAAAATCAATAAATCACGATTAAACAAATTAAACAATTAATTTATTACTATAATTCAATAACCACAATTGAATAAATTAAATAGAATAAATAGTCAAACTCACCATGCCACATACTCACAAATCATGATGACTGACACGACATGGCAGAATTCGCCAAGACTGACGAAAATTACTCAATGACAATCCTAGACCTAGAGTGTGGGTAGGGAACCAATGACACCTCTGAACCGCATATTTGCCATCGAGAAGAGACACGCTCACACCTGTAAATCCAGGAGATCTCGCACCTGATTTCCTGGGAGGAATGAGTGTCTTAGTACCTACTACCCTGCAATCACAACAAAGATACATGTGCATATATATACATAACAAGCAAGTGGGAGAATGTCGCAACGACACATTCGCTCGCCATGAGTGATGTGACATTGATTCCCCATGAAGACAGTCAAACAGTATCCATACAGTGAACATATAATTCATAAACATTGCATCATAGGTAAATCAAACTAGGGTTAGTATGTCCATTCCAAAATGAGGCATAATCCATAGAATCTATTAAAGCACATGATAATAAAAATGCTATTACTATCCACCTATGCATCAATCACTATATAATACATTTAGTGATTAACATCACAATAAACTTCTAACCATATATAAATCATAGCTAATCATGAGCATAGTTAATAAGGTGAATCAGTGTAAGATCATGTAATGTCTATCATCAAAATCATTAATTGAGAAACGTAACTAGTCATAATCACTGTCCATGCATCACATAAGTCAAATCATATCTAGCATATCCATTACACAAAAATAAAGGTCTGATCAAGTGAATCCAAACTAAAACAAGTTTCTCCTTAAGATTGGGCACTACATCCTCCCTCCCTTACCTACGCTTACTCCTAGAAGCCTAAGAACAAAGAGGGGTACAACTCTCTCATCCGCATTGCATCCTCCGAAGTGGCTGATGTTGCATCATTCAGCTCCCACTGGACTCATCCTTGCTCTATTCCCTGACCTCTGAGGGACATCTCTCTATGCTAACGAATGCTCACAGGCTCCAAAGAAAGCTGCTTGTCCTTGACCTGCAAGGCATTCTAATAGAGAACATGTGATATGTCAGGATGGTATAGTTTCAATAAAGATACATGAAATACATCATGGATATGGGACAAGCTAGGTGGCAAGGCAAGGCAAAAAGGTATGGTGCCAATCCTCTCCAAGATCTCAAATGGTCCTACAAATCGAGGTGCCAACTTAGAGCCTTTTCCATAACGGATTGGACTCTTTTGTGGGGGTCCTTGCAAGAATAATCTGTCTCCAACTGAGAACTACGTGTCTACTCGGTGTGCATCTGCATATTTCTTATGTCTATCTTGTGCAATTGTCAAATGCTCTCTGATACGAGTGACCTAATCCTCCATATCTTATAGCATCTTTGAAGCAATGTGTACCCTCTCCTCTAACTTGTCCCTATATGTGGGAAAAGTGGGACGATAGAACTCAAAATGTGGAAAACGGAGCTCTATGGAGCCTTGCTCACACACCCACAGGACTTCTTGGTGCAAGCTATGGAGTTATGAAGTATAACTCAGCTTCCCAAGGATGGTTCCATGGTTCTCTATCTTGCACGGTCCCTCAAACCAATGTTTTTTTCTCTCAGATAACTAAGAAAAATGGTTTAGGGATGGCAAATGCAAGAACGAGGGATGCTTTTTGTTGATTTAATATGAGATGCATCCTAAGCTATGCATGATGCTACAAATGCAATAAACTAGCTATAAGATGACAAGGTTAGTAAACCAGACTATCCTAGCATACTATATTAGTCTATGATTAAGCTAAATGATAAGGAACATACTCTAAATTTGCATATTTAGATTAATTCCTATTGAAAAGAGAGGCTAAATGATGAGCACAAATGAAATATGAAAGCTTGAATGGATTTTAGTATAAGTGTGATGCTAAAGACTTGGATATTTTAAAAATGGAGGAATGAGAGCTCTATTTATAGCAAAAATAGGGCAATGGATGGCCAGGATTGAAAGAGTTAATCAAGGGTTGAGTTTGAAAGTTGGGAATCCATGTTTGCAATTTGCACCAATGAAATGGTGACAAATGTCAACATAAGACTGGTTGAGAGAAGGGGTTGGAGACATTAAATGCCTGAGAAGACCCCATGATTATCTTAGGGGTAAGGGTTATGGTTAAGTTAGGATTACCCACTGGATTAAGCTTTTATCAAAGGATAAACTTTTGTGCAAATGATTAAGGGATAACCATGGTCAAAGCAATGAATGCTTGATGAGACCCTTGGGTTACATGGAGGATGAGTTAAAAGAAATTCTTTAATCATGCTAGAGGGTTGAGTTAACCATTAATGGTTTGGAAGACTTTGGAAAATTAAGTGGTTGAAGCCTTTAAAGGTTTTCAAAGACTTTGAGGATTTGAGAAGTGACCTCCCCTTTCTTAGGGATGTGACAAAGTTTAGGAGATGGGTTAGGCTAATTGGAAGCGATTAGAAGAGTCTAGAAGGGGGTTAGGATTAGGGTTAAGGAGGCAAGTGGGAGATGTAGGATTTTGCAAGTGGATGGAGGGATAATAGGATTTAATTGAAATAAAATGAATTTACTTCAATTTGGTTGCGATTTGAGGAAATTAAATAAATTAGATTTAATCAATTTAGGATAACTATTTAATTAAATTTGAATTTAATTAAAAGTGGATAGAATGGATTTAATTGAATAAAATGATTTATTCATTAAATGGTAAAAAGAAGTCTAGTGAATTTAATTTAAATAAATTGAGTAATTTACTTAATTTAAATAGAAGAATGTGGGTGATTCAATTAAATTAGATTTAACTAAATAGAGAAATGAACATAAAATATTCATTTAGGATAATGGTCATTTTTATACGTCTACATTTTGCCCCTCTTTGAAGTGATGTGTGTGCACATGTTAATTCAAAGAAAATGATGTGTCGTTGTGATTTATGATCAAATAAAAATTTTATGTCCTTTTGAGATATGCCATGCCCCAGTTTTGATAATCGATGTAGATAATGCCCCCTCGGGAGATGAATCAAATTTTTTTTAGAAAATTTGTTTAGATTTGATAATTATTTTACATTGTAAAATTTTGACTAGGTGGAATGTGTAAATTGATTCATCTCCCGATAATTGATGCACTTTAGGGTATGAGGGAGACCACGAGCAAATTACATGCCCATCTCCCTAACCCTAATTTCATTTTTCTCCTATAAAAGGGGAAAAGTGCTTTGATTTGATTCATTTGTGCATTGTTGACTTTTGAGAAAGAGATTTTGGAGAGAAGTCAAAATGCCCATTCCTTATTCTAGGCATCATTTTGAGCGCGTTTGAAGGTATCGGAGGCCTACTGCATATGGACCACCAGTAAGTCAACCTTTTTGACCTCTTCTTGACTTTTTATTTTGTCGGTTTGGTCATTTTTTTGGAATTTTCCACGTGGGGTTCACGGTTTAGCGCATAGGGGTCTTAGATTAGTGCATACAAAAAATGTTGTAGTGCATGGGGGTTTAAATTTTGGGTGCGTCCGAAATTTTAGGGTAGCGCATCTATTTTCTAGGTTAGCGCATGGTCTTGGATTAGCGCATTAGGGACACAGGATAGCGTAGAAAGTGAAAAGGTTAGCGCGTCGGGTTAACCTAGCGCATAGGCTGCACAGAGGCTCGCATGGGTAGGGGGAAGTAGTGCGTAGGTTAGACCTAGCACATAAGGTTAAATAAGTAGTGCGGCCACAGGATAGGTTAGCGCGTAGAGTTAGTCTAGTGCATAGGATAGGTTAGATGGCGCATGGAGAAAAAAGGGTAGCGCTTAGAGTTAGTCTAGCACATAGGGTGGATAGGATAGCACAGGAAGAAAACAGTTTAGCGCGTGGGTGTGTTTTAGCACGTAGACAATCTATTTTAGTGCATCGGGAAAAATTTTGTGAGATAGGGTGATTTTGTGAATGAGAAAAATTGATAGGATAAGGCCAGTTTTGTCAAGATAGATGTAATTTGTTCGTTGTTGTGTCTATTGTCATGGTGTTTGTTAGTTTTTCCAGTATGAGTGTTGATATAACTTGTTTTGATTTGCGATATTTCAAGTTATGCATAGATATTAATGTGAAATTGATATGAGTTTGTGAAGCTTGAGTTGTGTTACAAGCTGATATGGATTGGAAACTTGAGTTCTTTTACAAGCTGATGTGATGTGGAAACTTGAATTGTGTTACAAGTTCGATATGATTTTTGAAAACTTGAGTTGTGTTACAAGTTGATATGGATTGGAAATGATGTAGAACTTGATTAGATTTTCAAAGTGTTCAAGTTTTTGTGATTTCAATTTTTGATATCTATGTTTTGAAGAGGAAACTGATATTGGACTTGTTTTGCTTTTTGATAGGAGCGATTGGGAGTGGTTCAGTCATGCGAGCGGTTTCCTAGACCTTGGACATTGATACCACGATCGGCACAGGTTGATCTTGACATTATTGAGAGATGCGGCCTAACTTCCCTATTGGATATGCCCCGGTTCACTATGAACCGGGGTTTACTTACAGCGCTCGTAGAGAGGTGGCACAGTGATACGAACACCTTTCACTTTGCCACCGGGGAGATGATAGTTACTCCAGAGGACTGTTACAGGATCCTGCGCATACCAGTAGTAGGTTCACTACTACCTTACGAGCAGTCGGAGGAGGGTGGGACAGAGGCACTTCGTCGTATATTCCATGATGAGACAGTTTGTGGATATGAGATCCCTTGGCAAGAGTTCTTGGACTTGGATTATGCACCTCTTCCATCAGTACTGGTAGGGTTTATAGGTGATTTTCTATGTCTTGACTACAGGTCAAAGGGACTACCTATGGGATGGAGGCTGGTACTAGAGGATATGGTGACACAGGGCCACAGGTTTGCATGGGGATCGACTATGCTAGCCCATCTATACAGGGATTTGCACGAGGTGGTATACTTGGGTTACGGCAGTTTGTCAGCTAGCGTGACGCTCCTACAGGTATGGTGCTGGGAGCACATTCCCATAGCTAGGCCATTAGTGGACAGAGATAGGCCCGTTGGACATACCTATGCATATGGTTACAGGGGATTAGTTGTCCAGCGGAAGCTGGGCAAACTGGAGCATTGGAGGAGGGTTTTGGACGACATTGATACAGTTGTTTGGCGACCATATATAGGTTGCGAGGTATGGGCGGAGGACGGGTTGGAGATGCCCTATGTTTTTATGACTCGATACCTGATAGGGAGGAACCCATTTGTGATTGAGAGATTCATGGTCACTAGAGTTTTGCGGCAATATGGTCGGCAGCAGGGTATACCATAGGGGACCTGCTTGTATGCATGCCGGAGGCAGGACATACTAGATTGGGGTCCGACTATTGATAGTGCGGCGGCTATAAAGGAGTTTGTTAGCTTAGCGGGCTAGATATGGGATTATGCCCCAGAGATTTTGGATGCTAGGATGACAAATGAGTTCACTAGATTGTTCGTAGCGCGGGCGGTGGAGAGGATATCAGATCCGGAGGAGATGCGGCCTGCGTTTGATTATGATGAGGACGAGGGAGGTGGAGATGATGAGGATGCTAGAGATGATGGAGGAGGACGATGAGGGAGAGGAGATCGGGGGAGGAGAGGAGATAGAGGGAGGAGAGGAGACAGAGGGAGGGATGGTGGTGATAGAGGGTTGGAGAGAGCAGTGCGACAAACTGTGATGGATAGAGGGAGAGGAGGGTTGAGCATTGGAGCAGGTGGTGAGGGGATGGTGGGGGAGGTGATAGCTGCAGTGGGAGGGACTGACGAGGTGAGATGACCAGTTCAGAGGAGGAGGATTGATGTGCTACTACCTCCAGCATCGAGGAAAAGCAGAGGGAGAGGGGATACCTCTTCATAGGTACCCCTACGGGTCCAGATCCCTACTCATGTGGAGGATGCATAGATTAGGACCCTACCGATGCAGGCACAACTACTGATGCAACAGCGATAGATTGCTCAGCTGACCACTAAGCTAGACACGGAGATAGAGTGGCGGGGTCGAGCGGAGGAGCTTTTAGCGAGTGTGCAGAGAGCAGCAGTAGGTGGTCTGATGAGAGACACCTTGAGAGAGCTTTCTTTGAGAGCTTAGGAGGTAGAGTACTACCATCATCATTATGAGGCTGCGGTACCTAGGGATCACCGAGTACATAGCTTTACATAGTCGAGATCTAGTTGATCTCGAGAGACCGGGTCGCGGTCAGAGAGCCAAGGTGTGACAGGGCCATTGAGACATGATCCTCTTGGAGATCCAAGGGCAGGGACTTCTGTAGCGAGACAATCTAGGAGATAGTCATACTCGAGAGATGTTGTCTCCGTTGTATTTTGATCATTGTATTTGTATTTGATAGAGACATGACATATGTTGTATTGTGATCATTTTTGGAGAGACATATATATATATATATATATATATATATATATATATATATATATATATATATATATATATATATATATATACGACACCATTTTCCTTGATCTTCATGTGATGTGTTATGGATTCATGCTTTCTATATGCTGTTTGTTTATTCTATGATGATGTAATGCTTTGATAGATGTAAATGCATGATGAATATGTGCTATGATGTTTGATTTATGAGATGTATGATAATGATGTGCAACTATGTGTAAAATGATATGCAACTATGTTTTTGGAGCATCCCCATTCTGTATTTGTCATCCTGATATAACCATATGTTATTTTCTTTCGAGATAAGTATCATCATTGAGTATTGATTTGTTTGGGATATGTTGAAAATTTATACAAGCATAATGGTATAATTGAACAATAATGACTTGAGAAAAATTTACATGATGTTTGATTTTGAAAGATAGCACAAGCATCAAGGTATAATTGAACCAGGACGACCTGAGTGTAGATTGTGTATAAATAGACAAGATTAAACTATTTGTATGCATAAAGTGGAATCAGGTCTTCAGTGATGTGTTTGCACATCACGTCTTGAGACAAGTATTTACACAGTACAAACGAGCGCCTCACAAATAGAAGACTAAAAAAATATTGGAGTTTCTTGATTTTCTCTAGCTTGGAAGCATTGTTTGAGAAAATTTAAAGAATCCAATAATTCAAAAAGTTCAAGTGCAAAAATAGTCAAGACTTTATGCAAAAATGCAAACATTTTTTACTTCAAAAAATCATCCATCGTAGCAATCTGGGGAATCTTTTGCTTACCGATTGATTTTTTGCTTTGTGGTTGCGCTAGTTTGATTTGCTAGATGAGATGTTCTGAGTTTGCTTCTAGTGTTTGATGACCTGAATATGTTGCAAGTTTGATGAATGTTGCCCCTAGCTAAGTGTGCCTCTTGATGTGGATATGTACAGTGATTTCCAAGCCATGGTGGAATATGGTAAGAGGATATATATGGATAGACCAGGATAGTGACTACGCTAAGTATGTCCTGAATAGATATTTGCTAAGTGGCGATGGCCGATAGTGCTTTACTGCGAAGATAAGGATGTGGATATAGATAGAGGAGTTGTCCTTTAAGAATAGCGCCTGTTACCAGGTTTTTACTAGTTTCTTTTATTGTACCTTTATATATATATATATATATATTTTCATGCATTTGGACTACTCAAGTGTAGTATTTCTTCAGATGAATGTTGTTAGTTGGTTCTTGGAGCACATCTCCTTATGAGGTTGTGAGATGATAGGCACCTGATCCATAGACTGATATGATGACATAGGGACCCAACCAGTTAGGTTCAAACTTCCCTTTCTTTTCTCGATCTTGCTGATTTCTTGGATTTTCTTTGAGGACTAGATCACCAACTTTGAAGTTGCGAGGGATGACCTTGTGATTGTAGCTCTTGCACATGCATTGCTGATATGCTTTGAGATGAGTGTAAGCATGCTAACATCTTTCATCTAATAGTTCCAGTTCTTGTAGTTAGTTGACCAGATACTCTTCATCTGGGATTAAGCATTTTAGAGAGACTCTGAGAGACGGAATTTCTACCTCCAGTGGTAAAATAGCTTCAGATCCATAGACCAATGAGAAAGGTGTTGCTCCTATAGGTGTACAGATGCTGGTTTTGTATGCCTAAAGCACTGGATTGAGTTGGATATGGCAATCTTTGCTTGCATCATTTACTATTTTCTTGAGAATCTTTAGTATTATTTTGTTGGATGCTTCTGCTTGACCATTCCCCTGGGGGTAGTATGGTGTAGAGAACTGATGTTGTATTTTGAATTGTTCACATAGTTCTCAGACATCTTGGTTTTTGAATGGGTGTCCATTATTGGTGATGATGGAACTTGGAATACCATATCTGCAGATCAGATAGTTTAGGATAAAAGACGCAATTTTCTTTCCAGTTACTGTGGTCATTGGGACTGCTTCTATCCACTTGGTAAAGTATTCTGTTGTAGTTATAATGAACTTGTGTCCATTTGAAGATGAAGGATGAATTTTTCCAACCAAGTCTAACCCCCACTGACAGAAGGGCCAGGATGTTGTAAATGGTTGTAGTTCCTATGCTAGTGCATGTATCAGATTGCCATGGATCTGGCATTTAGGACACTTCTTGGTGAAGTGGTAAGAATGTTTCTCCATTGTAGGCTAGTAGTATCCCATCCTTAGAAGCTTTTTAGAAAGAGTAGTCCCACTTGAATGTGTTCCACAAATACCTTCGTGAAGCTCGTGTAAAGCGGAATCAAAATCATTACGATCAAGGCAACGAAGGAGAGTACCATCTAGACCTTGACAGTACAAAGTATCAGTAGTAAGGGTATACCGGGTGGCTTGTTGGATAAAATTACGTTTTTGGTTATGGGATAGGTCAATGGGTAAGATATTGTTCTTTAGATAATCATATATTAGTCCATATAAAGGAGAATCTGAACCAGTTAAGGCGTAGATGACATGGGACTCAGAGTGGTCATAGGCTGGGGAGAACAGTTGCTCTACCAGGAACTCGTAACGACTCTGTTGCTCTGGAATTTGTAGTAATGAAGCGATAGTAGCCATGGCATCGGCTACTTCATTGTTCAACCTTGGTATCTGCTCGAAGGTGATGTGTAAAAAATACTGTTTGAAGTCATCCACCATTCGTTTGTAGGGTAGTAGCTTGTCATCCTTTGTTTGATAGTCATTGTTGATCTGATTGATGACTAGTTGTGAATCTCCATAGACCATTAACTCTATGATTTTCCATTCTATGGCCATTTTGATGCCTATAACCAATGCCTCATATTCAGCCACATTATTCATGCATGGGAACACAAGCCTATATGATCTTGGTATAGTGTGTCCTTCAGGAGTGATGAAAAGAATGCCAGCACTTGAATCATGTTGGGTGTAGGATCCATCAAAGTATAGAGTCCATTGCGTGGTAGAAATAGCAAGAACGTCCCTGTCCAGAAATTCAATCTCCATAGTTTGTTTTCCTGGTAGCAGCGCTTCAGCTAGTTGATCTACAATTGCTTGTCCTTTGATGGCTCTTCTTTCTGTGTATTGGATGTCGAATTCACTGAGAATCATGACCCATTTAGCCAATCGTCCGGTAAGAGCTGCTTTGCTGAGTAGGTATTTGAGAGGATCAATTTTTGCTACTAGCTTAATTGTGTGTGCTAGCATATAATGTCAGAACTTTTGAAATGCGAAGACCACTGTTAGACAAGCCTTCTCAATGAATGTGTAGTTGAGTTCATAGCCATTCAATGTCCTGCTGATGTAATAAATAGCCCGTTCCTTTCCTTATTGATTTTCTTGTGCTAATAGTGCCCCCAGTGATACATCTATTGTTGAAATATAGAGAATAAGTGGCTTCCCTGCTACTGGTGGTACTAGAACTGGTGGATTCATCAGATACTATTTTATTTGATAAAAAGATTCTGCACACTTGGTCTCCCATCAGAAAGGTATATTTTTATGGAGAAAATGATTGAATGGTAGACTTTTATCAGCTAATTGAGCGATGAATCGCCTGATTGATTGAAGTCATCCTTGTAGAGATCTGAGTTGACTGATATTCTTTGGTGGTGGCATCTCCATAATGGCTTGCACCTTTGCTGGATCCACTTCAATACCTTTAGCTAAGACAATGTAGCCTAGTAACTTTCCTAATGTAACCCTGAAGACACACTTCTTAGGGTTGAGCCGATCTTAGAATTTCTCCAATCGATCAAAGATCTTTGTTAGGATGCCGAGATGTTCTCCTCTAGTGAATGACTTAGCTAGTAGATGATCCACGTAGTCTTCCATGAATGTGTGCATCTTGTCATGAAAGATTGTTGTCATTGCTCTTTGATAGGTAGCCCTTGCATTCTTTAAGCCAAAAGGCATAACATTCCAACAGTACATTCCCCAAGGACAGGTGAATGCTATTTTGATCTAATTATAGCTTGAGAAACCGTCCATTAGTGAGAGAATTTCATGGCCCGTTGTGAGGTTTACAATGATGTCAATGCTGGGCAGAGGAAAGTCATCTTTTGGACAAGCTTTGTTGACATCTCTGAAATCAGTGTAGATTCTGATAGTGCCGTCTAGTTTTGATACTGGTACTATATTGGAAATCCATTCTGCATAGTCAATGGGTCAGATGAATCCGACATCTAATAACTTCTTGAGTTCAGCTTTGACCATGAGTGCTACTTGTGGATTCTTCTTTCGTAGCTTTTGTTTGACTGGCTTAACTCCTAGAGAGATGGACAAGTGATGCATGATTAAGTGTGGATCAATTCTGGGCATATCGACATATAACCAAGCAAAATTAATTTGATTTTCTTTAAAAAAAAGGATAAATGCCGATCTTTCCTCCTCTGTCAGAGATTTTGCAAGGTGTATGTTTTTGACTATTTCTGTGGTGCCAATGTTGATTGATTGAGTGGGCTCAATCAATATGGGTGATCGCTCATGAAAGTGCTCTGGAAGAGTGTCAAGTCTCCCATATTTAGGTACCTTGAAAAGGTTTTCACCCTCAGATGCGTCCTTTATTTTTACTTTTTTGTGTTCCAGAGCTGCCATTGATTGGTTTTCAGTATCAGATCTTTTACTTGGTTCATTTTTGCGACTGAGAGACTTGGCACTCTCTGGTTTGCAAACATCGTTACTTTGATCGCTGGTAGAGCCTGTTTCTGGTTTAACGGTACATAGGTAATGGATAATAGATTTATCATTTGGGAAAATTGGTATATCATGTATTTCGGGTTCGTCCTAGTCAATGAGGTCAGGAAAGACAAGTGGTAAGGAATCATTTGGTGGATCAAGTTCTACTACTGTAAGTGTCAAGACATAGGTTTCATCGTGATTGGTCTTGGTTTTAAAGAAGTCAAGGATTTCATCGAGGTCTTCGATGGTATTATCTTTCATATAGACTTGTTCATAATGCTTCTGTTCGCTTTCCTTGGCGTCATAGATATTCTGTGGTCCAAATTCAAGAGGTCTATTTTCTGCGTTATGCTCTTCCTGAGAAAGGGTAATGGTGCCAATATTATTAGGGATATTTGTAGCAGCATTTGAGCAGGTACCCCATTCATATTCATTGGAATCAGTCCCTGAGGCATCAACCCAGATTCTATCAGTGCTATGAACAAATATGTTGTATGGTGAAAATAGATCTTTGATGATGGATACCATTTTGATAGTTTTTGTTGATTCGGTGTCAGATCCTACTTCTACTTTCTGTATTTATTCATAGACTATGCCTCCTTGGGGAGGAACAATGGTATTAGGAGATGATATTATCAGTTCTTGAGATATTGGTGTTTGAAGATGAGCTACTGCTACAGATATGGCATTCTTGTGGCTTAGAAGCTTTTCCTGATGTAACTTTTGTTCTTGACATTCACGTGCCTTGCGGATTGTTTCTGCTAACTCAAATAGTGCTTCCTGTTAGGATTCTTCTTTGTACTTCTTCTTTGCTTTCCATTGAGGTTTTGCAGTTATGTGTGGCATCTTTCTTAATAGGAAAGTGAATTTACAACCTAATCCAGTTTTGTCTCTACTGGGCTGTGAAGGAAGATCTATGGGTTCTGTGACTCCTTCTTTGCATTTTCCAATAGGTCCTTTACCGTCATATCCCATTTGCTACATGATTAAGTATCCCTTTCCATATAGGTGTGTCAGTAGAACTATGTCGAGAGCAGCTGCTCTGTTATCTTCTTCCTCATCTTTGTATAATGAGCTAAGAATGTCTTTATCTTCTGATTCATGTGCTAGAGTGCCTAGTTGGATGAAGGTACCATCAAATTTGGTGATGGGCTGAGTTACCAGATGCATTGATGTAGTAGACAATCCATGAGATCTAGGTGATGTTGGTAATTTGGCCAAACACAGGGGTTCCAAAGAGTATTCTCCCATACCTTGGTCTTTGATTTGCATTTGCTGCTTGAAATTTCCAGATAATGATTTGGGCTTTGTTGTCTATAGATCTAATGTTGAGGATCTCTACTTTTCCCTATTATGGGGAACCAAACTATCCTGGGCTTCCCCCATTGCATTACAATGTTGAAATGGATTGTGATTAGCAAATATGGAGATCTCTTGTCTGTTATAAGGAAATTTGACACACTGGTGATACGTAGAAGGCACTGCTTGCATTTCATGTATCCAGGGTCGACCTAACAAAATATTGTAGGTGAGATTTATATCTAAGACCTGACACATAGTATCTTTTTGCACTGGTCCAACTTGAATGGGCAACATCACAGTTCCTTTAGATGACCTTTCCTCATCATCATATGCCTTTATGGTAATCTTTTTACGGGGATCAATAGACTCTTTAGAGAAGCCCAATGCATGAACAAGTTTTAAGGTACAGACATTGAGTCCAACTCCTCCATCTATTAATACTCTCTTGATTCTATGTTTATAGACAATGACTTCAATATGGAGAGGAGTATTATGTGGATGGCTTAATGAGATATTGTCATGCTCAGAAAAAGTGAGATTGTGAGGCCCTTTTATATGAGCGACCATGGCTTGGAATTTTTCAGTATCCAAATCTTGAGGTACATTTGTTTCCAATAATGCTTGTTCCAATATATCTTTGTGTTTTGGCAAAAGTTTTAGCAACTCTAGTATGGATATTTGAGCAGGAGTTTTGCGCAGTTGGCTGACTAGATCATATTGAAGTTTGGGTATAGTGTTTTTTGTTGACATATGTCCTTTCAAGACATATTTTTGAGCTCTAGTGGTTACATTGACTGATTCATGATTATGTTGGTCTTGGATTGTGATGACGTTTACATGATTGTCGACAACTGATATATGATTAATGGTGTTATTGTAAATGTGATTGATACGTGCCCCATGGGTATCATTTGAAGTGGAAGCTCCATCTTTGTTATATTTTGGAAGAGGATTCTTGAAAGCTCCATGGTCACCGTTTGTCTTGAGACCATCTACTGTTAAATCACCTCTATCAATCATGTCTTGAACAATGTTTTTCAATCTCATGCAATCATTTGTTTCATGACCTTTGTTGCGATGAAAATCACAAAAGTTTGAGTCATTCCACCAAGGTGGTTTGATTTGTGGTTCGTAGTTGCTGATTATGGGCAAAGAGATAATCTTGTTTGCCAAGAGTTCTCTGAATGCTGACTCCAATGATTGACCTAGTGGTGTGTAGATGCATTTTTGATAAGTGTTGGTAGTACCCCATGAATTATTGTTAGGTCCTCGATTTGTGTTATTGTTGGTATTGTTTGGTTATTGGTATTCGGTTGATTAGGTGTGCAAGCGTTAGTGTCAGGGTTAGCACCTTTGGGATTTTTCGTAGCTTGAGGATTTCTGGATAATGCGAGCACTGGTTGCTTAGATTTTGGATCATGTGATTCATTGTTGCCTTTGTTTTTGTTTCGAGTCTAGAATCGGGACTTGTCCAAGTTGCTGTTGTTCTGGTTATTGTAGTTTGATGAGTTTGTTCCTTCTTTGAAGAATTTGAGTGTTCCCTTTTTGACACACACTTCCTCTACTTGAATGTCATTTTCAATCAATTTAGCGAAAGATGGTACGCATTGGAGCTTGAGCCTGTAACTCATCTCACCATTCAAGTTGTCGATGAAGATTTCCATTTTCTCCTTTTCAAGAATATCTCGAGGATATCATGATACAATACATCGCTAGCGTTGAAGAAATATCATGAACATTTCATTGTTCTTTTGTTTGGTGTTGCAGACCTCTAGCATGGTTATAGCATGTTGAATGTTATAGGAGTATTGTGTTATGAACTTGTTAACCAATTCATCAAACGATCTGACAGGTGGCATAATTTTGGATAACCATTCCATTGTTTGCCCTCCCAAGCTTCTTGGGAATAACCTCATTAGATAGGTGTCATCATGAGCAAATTCGAGACTCATGGTACATAATTCCCTGACATGATCGCGGGGATCACTTTTTCCATCATACTTGTCAAATTTAGGCACGTCCGAGTTTGGAGGAAAAGGGATCATGTGCAATCTTCTGTCAAAAGGGTAAGGACAGATTTCATTTAAAGAGTAGCGTACTGTTGTTCCTTGTTGCATGTCTTGCATTTGTTGAGTAAGGGCAACCAAAGGCACATTGTTTTGCTGAGGGAAAGGTTGTTCCCTTTTATTGATCCTGGGTTGAAACGGTGTATGGAATGGTATGTTTTGCTTGGGAAGATATTGTCTTGGTGTATGTTGCTCCGGTATGTTTTGATCTGGGATGTTTTGTCTTGGTGTATGTTTTTTTGGTATGTTTTGATCAGGGATATCTTGTTCAGGATCACGTGCTTTCCTTTCCCATTGTCATTCTTGATATTCATAATGTTGAGGTTTCATTCTAAACACATCTGCATCAAGGTTTTCAGGGAGTTTTACTCCTTTACTTGTGAGCATGAGCAAATATTTTTCTTTGTCATTTTCCATGAGCCTTTCTACAATCTTTTGGAATGAAGCATTTTCCTAACATTCTTGAAGAAGCGCTTCAGATATTTCAGTATCCTCTAGGTGTGGACCTTCAAAAGGATTTGACAACCTTCGATTCATACTAGACTCTGCGTGTGCCTTGCTTTGTTGGTTTTGTTGAGAGCGAGTAACAGGCATTTTAGTAGAAACTTTCAGTGACGAAGGGGACAAAATTCTCTTTGATATGTTGCTCGGGGGTTGGTGGTTCAGGTCGGGGTGTGTTATAAGTGATACACTTGTCGGGTAAGAATGTCGGATTGATCCTTCCTCCACGGTTTATGATTTGATTAAAAGCGGATTTTTGACAATATGCCCTAGTTTTTAAAGGCTCTTTGTCAAATTCGTTGGATTTGTTTTGGATATAACGTTTGATGTGATAAAGGAATACTCGATGAGATTTGAAGAGCTGATGGTTGATGTATAAAAACTTGTTTCTCTTGATGAATTTGGAAAAACTAGGTTGTTGTTTCTTCAACGTGATGTTACGATAAAGATTCTTTCTTCTCAGAATATGGAGATTAGTCATGCATAAGTGATCAATGGTTTCCTTTGATTTGTTTGGATTCAATTGATCTTGTTTTCAAAATTCAAGTTTTACTCTATCAAAGTGAAGGTTTAGATGCCCCTTCACGACAAAGCGTGTCAAATGATATGGATAAAAGTCTTCCGATATAGAAACTTGATTTGACAACCTGAAATTTTTAAACAAGTGTTTTTGAGATGAAATCTGTGAGATGGTGAAGGATTCTTTTGATACTTGTGATGAGGTTTCCAGATTATGATAGGATAGATATGTTTTATTGTGCGATCAGTTTCGGATTTTTACAACGTTTGTTTTGACACAAACTTTGCTCAAGAAATAGCTTTTAAAGTTTTGTTTTCGCTACTCTGCTTTGATGAAAAATGATGTTGATGGAAAAAGGCTTTTGAAGATGTTTTCAAAATTTTTAAAATTCCTCATTGTTTTTCCCCCTGTCTTTTTACTTTTGGTGATGTGCTAAAATAGAGACAAGATGCACTACCAAATTTACTTTACGCGCTAAAAGAATGACCACACGCGCTAGGCTGCCCTCAACCACACGCTAAAGTTTTGACTGTCTAAAATTTTGTTTTCTGTCTATTTTGAAAGGCTATGCACTAGTATGGGTCCATGACACACTAACTGTTAAACCCTACATGCTAAAGTTTGGTTATCATGCGCTAAGCTGATGCTTCAACGCCCTAGACTGTTTTCTCGATGCGCTAATTGTTTAACACTATTTTGGAATTTGGATAAAATGCTACTGTTTTGAAAAAACGTGCTAACTTGATGTTTGGATGTGCTAACAAAAATACCCTATGCGCTAAGGAGTTGTTCTCATGCGCTAATCTGCTTTGATTTTTCCATTGGTTGGTTTTTCTGCAATTTTTGGATTTGATTATGAGTTTTTCAGCCTTGATGGATGATTTTCTGAAGTAGTAAATGCAAGCACAGCACAAAGAAGACAACCATTTTTGCCTAATCTAACAAAAACTGTATGTTCTGCGAGGATGTGTTCAAATCCTCAATATTTTAACAGGTTTGGATACAAAAAATACACTTCAGAAAGACTCTTTATTCAAAGGTCATAAATAACATCATAGCCCACTAGTCTCGATACTCTGTCAGCTCAAACAGTCGTGTCACCCCCTAGAGGGTGCCCGTTTGTTTGCCTTTTGCTAGAAATTAACTCAAAGTGAATTGCTTCACAAGTGAGTAGTTATCTTGGGAGATTTATGGTGAGTAATCTTGGGGGTGGATTTTTCCCCACCCTTGCACTATGATGTTATAAATGTCTGGTTACTGACTCAGTTCAAAGTTTCTATTTCTATGGCTCGTAATCAGGCTTCCTGTTCGGCCGTCAGTGATAAACTCCCTCAGGTTGCTTCCCAACCTGTAGAACAAAGACTTTACGTATCTCAAGGATACTGGGGGAAGGCTAATTGTTGTGCGCAACCGTTGAAAAGGACTTTCGTCACTTTCCACTTTTGATTATAGTGGGTTGGAACACTTGGCGTCAAAGTCATTTCCCACTTAGGTCATTCCCTTCACACCGGTCATAAATGGCTTTAAGAGTTGATTCCAACTCCTCAGGAAGGTAGGTCTGCTAAAGGATGTAAATGCTTGAAGTACAGAAAGCTTAAGAGTGGTTTGGCTTTCTGATCACCCAGTTAAGGGGAGAGCATATACCTTCCACTTTTGAGACAAGGCAAACAAGGTTCTTTTTAAGTCTTCAATTCAGTGATTTGCTAACCTCTACTTGGAGATGCTGCTCCAACAAGAATGGTGTTCCTTTTATTTCCTCAAAGGAATGATTATCTAATCTAGTAAAGGAACCTGGTCAACAAAGCAAAATTTCGATGTGGTCAACAAAAGAAAATTGGTAAAGGGGAATGACTCCCTTCTTTTGTTGTGAACAAAACAGGACAAGTGTGATTGTTTAACTTTTTAAAAAAATGAAGTGAATCCTTTTATGCACCAAAGGATGGTGAAGTTCCTTTTAGCCCTTTTGATTTCAAAACTTGAAAATTTGACTTGTTCTTTTTAGAGCCCAAATTTGAGAAATTTTTCTCCTAAAAAAGCAAGAAAGATTGATTTTGTGGTTCTTTTTATAGCCCAAAGGAAATAAGTGAGTTCAATTTTTAAGAATAGAAGAAGTTTAAAAATTTAAACTAACTTAACTAAGTTAGTGAAAATCTTAACTATCTTAATATTTTTAAAATTTTAAGCTCCCATTTGCAACAGATTTGTTAGAATCCTGCAAGAAAACAAGTTGAAAATGTTAGATGGTTGGTGGACTTCAATAAGTCTAATTTTTTATTCCTGGTTATAGATTTTAAATTTGTGATTTCTATCTGTTTTCGATGAGCTACAAAACAAACTGTACACGCTACACAATAGCTATGATGCACTAAAAGAAGGTGGTGACGCGCTACACTGTTGTCGGGATGCGCTACTCTGTGTGCCAAAAGCGCTGCTCTGTTTTTCTCCTGCACCGAGACCTACAGAAAATTTTTAATATTCTTATGTGCTAATAAATGGACTTTAAGCGATAGATGATGGACCCAACGCACTGAACAGTAAACTGAATGCGCTAGGCTGTTGACTCCCATGTGCTGATTCTCATTTTCCACGGACTTGCAAAAGTGGTTATATTTCAAAACCGATTAGATATATGGGGTAATGCCCCATGGTGGGTGCCAGAAATGTATGCAGGAAAAGCGGGACGATAGAACTCGAAATGTGGAAAACGAAGCTCTATGGAGCCTTGCTCACACACCCACAGGACTTCTTGGTGCAAGCTATGGAGTTATGAAGTATAACTCAGCTTCCCAAGGATGGTTTCATGGTTCTCTATCTTGCACGGTCCCTCAAACCAATGTTTTTGCTCTCAGATCACTGAGCAAAATGGTTTAGGGATGGCAAATGCAAGAACGAGGGATGCTTTTTGTTGATTTAATATGAGATGCATCCTAAGCTATGCATGATGCTACAAATGCAATAAACTAGCTATAAGATGACAAGGTTAGTAAACCAGACTATCCTAGCATACTATATTAGTCTATGATTAGGCTAAATGATAAGGAACATACTCTAAATTTGTATATTTAGATTAATTCCTATTGAAAAGAGAGGCTAAATGATGAGCACAAATGAAATATGAAAGCTTAAATGGATTTTAGTATAAGTGTGATGCTAAAGACTTGGATATTTTAAAAATGGAGGAATGAGAGCTCTATTTATAGCAAAAATAGGGCAATGGATGGCCAGGATTGAAAGAGTTAATCAAGGGTTGAGTTTGAAAGTTGAGAATCCATGTTTGCAATTTGCACCAATGAAATGGTGACAAATGTCAACATAAGAATAGTTGAGAGAAGGGGTTGGAGACATTAAATGCCTGAGAAGACCTCATGATTATCTTAGGGGTAAAGGTTATGGTTAAGTTAGGATTACCCATTAGATTAAGCCTTTATCAAAGGATAAACTTTTGTGCAAATGATTAAGGGATAACCATGGTCAAAGTGATGAATGCTTGATGAGACCCTTGGGTTACATGGAGGTTGAGTTAAAAGAAATTCTTTAATCATGCTAGAGGGTTGAGTTAACCATTAATGGTTTGGAAGACTTTGGAAAATTAAGTGGTTGAAGCCTTTAAAGGTTTTCAAAGACTTTGAGGATTTGAGAAGTGACCTCCCCTTGCTTAGGGATGTGACAAAGTTTAGGAGATGGGTTAGGGTAATTGGAAGCGATTAGAAGAGTCTAGAAGGGGGTTAGGAATAGGGTTTAGGAGGCAAGTGGGAGATGTAGGATTTTGCAAGTGGATGGAGGGATAATAGGATTTAATTGAAATAAAATGAATTTACTTCAATTTGTTTGCAATTTGGGGAAATTAAATAAATTAGATTTATTCAATTTAGGATAACTATTTAATTAAATTTGAATTTAATTAAAAGTGGATAGAAGGGATTTAATTGAATAAAATGATTCATTCATTAAATGGTAAAATGAAGTCTAGTGAATTTAATTTAAATAAATTGATTAATTTACTTAATTTAAATAGAAGAATGTGGGTGATTCAATTAAATTAGATTTTATTAAATAGAGAAATGAACATAAAATATTCATTTAGGAATATGGTCATTTTTATACGTCTACAGTCCCAACTCAAAGGAGTATGATACAGTCTCCCATATAAATCCTGGTAGGGAGGCATACCAATGGAGCTATGGTATCCATTATTATAAGCAAAATCCATCAAGTATAGGTAGTCCTCCCATCTAGACTATTGATCCATAACATACATCCTCAACATGTCCTCCAGAACCTGATTCATTCGCTCTATCTAGCCATCCTTCTCTGGGTGATATGTTGTACTATAGTTCAGTTGAGTCCCCAAATCATGATGTAGTACTATCCAGAATGTAAAAGTGAACACATGATCTCTATCTGATATAATCTTACATGGAATACCATGCAACCTAACGATGTCTCTGACAAAAAATTGTGCCACTGTGGCTACTATGTATGAGGATCTAACCGGTGAAAAGTGTGCAACCTTGTTCAACAGATCAACAGTAACCATAATGGAATCATGTCGATGAGAAGAAATAGGCAATCCAACTATAAAATCCATGGAAATGATGTGCCATTTCCACTTCAAAACTACATGTGACTGTAAAAATCCTACTAGATGTTGTTGCTCTGCCTTAACCCACTGACACTAAAGGCAACTTTACACAAAATCTGCTATATCTCTCCTCATACCTACCAAAAAGTAAAGTTGTCTCAAGTCTACATGCATCTTCTTGACACCAGGATGTGCCGAGTAAGGTGCATGATGGACCTATGCCATTATCAATTTCCAAAGTCCATCAGATGGTGGAACATAAATGTGTCCCATGTGTCTAAGAATGTCATATGTAGTGCACTAAGAATGCTAGTTCAAGTCATGATCCTTCATTTTCTGTGACTCATAGGCTATCACCCTACCATTCTGCACTAATACTTCTCCTAGACCCTCCAATTAACTATCAATACACACCAGAAAGTCACCTAACGGATCTGGAAGTACAAGAATCAGTGCATTGGTCAACTTCTCCTTAAGTGTCCTAAAGACTACCTCACAACACTCTGACCAAATGAATTTATTCTTTTTCCTCTGAAGAGAAGTAATGGGGTGTGCAATCCAAGAGAAATCCTGCACATACCTGTGGTAATAACTAGGTAAACCCATGAAACTACGCACCTCACCCACATTAGTGGGTATCGGCCAATCTACTATCACCAGAATCTTCAAGGGATCAATTGTGATACCCTCTCTAGAAATGACATGGCCCAAGTATCTGACCTCTGACAGGAAAAAATCACACTTTGCTAGACTGGTGTATAGTTGATTCTCTCAAAGGAACTCCAAGGCCCATCTAACATGATCCTCATGCTCCTCCATTGATCTGGAATAAGTCAAAATATCATCTAAGAAAACTAGCACAAATCTATCCAAGTATTTCCTAAACACACCATTTATTAGGCTCATGAATACTGATGGTGCATTCATGAGACTGAATGGCACAACTGTAAACTCATAGTTCCCATCCCTGGTGCAAAAAGCTATATGATGAATGTCTGCCTCATGGATGCTCAACTGATGATATTCGGACTTAAGGTCCATTTTAGGAAAGACCTTTGCATCATCAATCTATTTGAATAAGTCATCTATCTAAGGCAAAGGAAACCTGTTCTTCATCATCACCTTATTCAATTGTCTGTAATCAATGCACAATCGGAGAGACCCATCCTTCTTTACAAATAATATCGATGCACCCCACGGGGATACATTAGGACTGATGAATCTCTTCTCTAACAACTTCTCAAGATGCACTCTCAGCTCACTCAAATCCTAAGTGGTCATCCTATACGGAGTCTTAGAGATAGGCTCAACTCCTAGCACAAGATCAATCCTCAAGTCTATATCTCACTATTTGGGCATACCTAGAACCTCACTAAGGAAAAAATTTGCAAACTCCTGAAGGATAGGATGTTTCTGCAATAACTCCTCTGTACTACTCTCCTTATCCTCATCCCTCAACTTGAATACAAATAGTAGACAACCCTTATGTGCACATCTCTTCATTTGCATGGTATAAATCATGTGAAGAGATATAGGCCTCTGAATGCCTACAATCTCCACACTTTTCCCGTTGTCATCTACAAACTGCACCCTCTTTCTCCTACAATCTATCTGTCCCTGATGTAACCCAAGAAAATCCATGACAAGAACCACATCATAGGAGCCTAAGGGAATAATACGTAGATCCACTAAGGTATTAAAATATCCCAATACTAGAGGACACCTAAGCACAAGGGAATCTACTATGGCCCGAAATCCTGTAGCTAGCTCTACCTACCACCCATCGTCCTACTTTGCTATAGAAAAACTACATCTCTCTACTAAGTAAGGAGAAATAAATGAATCTAATGCTCTTGAAACAAATAACACAGAACAAGGGATACCACCTATCACACCTAATGTCTCCACTATAGTGGTCTGGTGTTTGGCTTGATGGTTATCTACCGCTGCAAATACTTGGTGAGACCTGCCTGAATCTCTAACAGTGGGCTCTATTGGTTCTTCCCTTGTTTGTCCCAATGCCTATAATGTACACCAAGGACAATGAACTGCTAGGTGTCCCTATTGTCCACATGTGAAACATCTTGTCATGTCATGCACCCTACTCCTAGATGTAGCACTCGGCTACTGAGCACTACCTCTAGTAAATGTTGGCTGTGAAATCTGAGCTGGATGAGAAGGAACGAGTCTCCTATTACACTACTAACAATTGCAACTCCTATCAGCTGCAAATCTAGCACCTCTCACAAAATTCTGACCCTATGACTGTCTCCTCTTAAAGCGTTGGCTACTACGAAAAGAGGTGGGGTGGCTCCTAGCCACACCTGTAAAATATTGTTGAGAACCTCTAACAGTTGTACCTATAACTGGGGCACTAGTTACTTGCCCTCCTATAGCACCTCCTGTACTCGAAGAGTGATTCTCCTTGGCAATCCTTGCCTTCTCTATGACAACCTCTAAAGTCTTAGGTTTGTGCATGCAAAACTCTCTTCCAATGTAATCTCTGAGTCCCCACACAAAGTGTTGTATGAGCATCACCTCATCCTCTACTTGTTGGCATTGTGTTGTAATTAATGTCAATTGGTATAGAAGGACAACTGGTATGAGAATATAGTTGATGTGCAGTCTTTGATGTCAACCAGTCTAGTAGGTTACTAGTATAGTCTGTCACCGGTAAGGAGAGAATGTCAACTTGTAAGTGATGTGCTGAAAGTGTGTGGTTGTCAACCAACAAGCAAATGACCAGTGTACAAGAAGAGAGAAAGATGTTGGTCGGTTGATTGTGATGAAGAGGGGGAATGTTATCTAAATCACATCAACACCAAAGGTGAAGTATGTATAGGTCATCGGTATGCTGTGTGGATGAATAACAATAGGACTCCACCCAGATAAAGATTCAGTCCATTGATGAAGAGAAGACTAATAGTAAGAGTACCCAAAGTGGATCACATGTGCCTATTTGAAGATATGCTACTCAAACATGGAAGCCACATTGGTGTATTGCATGATCCAAATGACAAGAATCCACTCCCACTGGTAAGTGGAGCTTATCTCCTATTATGAAAAGTGCACATCATAGTTCTATGAGATAAGACAAAATATTTAAAGGCAGGTGATTGAAGGCTCACATCAGATCTACCGTTGAATCACAAAGATGCCTCAAGTGCATGGAATTAGGGATATGCACTTGACCAATAGAGAAGGCATGATGAGCTGTCGGGATAGTTGAAGAGTGATGGGTTTGTCACTTTGACAAACTGGTTGAGATGATGTCCAGACTGATAATGGAGAAAGGCATAACAACAACTATAGATAGAGAGTGCAATCAGAATGCAGATGCCTCAGAAGTAAACAGATGAAGGTTGATGACATGATATCATCAAGAGTGCCTACCGGTAAGTATGAGAACTAGTAAGAGAGAAAAGAGGCTAAGTGATGTGCTCCCACTTGATGAAGATGAGCATGCTATGGATAGGCATGTCTAGTGACCAGTTAAGGTGGCCCACTCATAGAGAAACAAAGTGCAAACATGATGGTTAACTGATAAAGTGTGAGATACTGGTAGGGTTAAGAACCGGCAAAAGGACCCAGTAATGGAGTTGGTCGGTGATCCCATCCATACCAACGTAGATGATCCAACAAAGGTGGATTCCAACACAGGAGCCACGTGGAGGTGAAGTGGCATGCATGCATAGGTCGACTTGTTGAGTTGGTAAAGTGTCAGGCGGCAAGGTAGTTGGTGATAGGCCGACATTTATGTCGACTGCATGATTCATGAGATGTGCAACAAAGATTTGTGACTTGAGGTGAAACGGTCAACAAAGATCTAGAACAAACTGTTTGAGAAGATATAGGCAAGTAAAGGGAAACATAAAACCATTCTTGGTGACCGA